>NW_020170451.1:179100-196305 GCF_000524195.1 Echinococcus granulosus | reverse complement strand
CGACAAAAGGATTATTATCAGAATTATGCACATCATAAAAAGCATTAAAATATGGAACATGCCTTTTAAATTTTGGTTGATATTTTGAAAGCTGGACTCTGAATGATCAGGCTGATTCAATATATTGATTTGATCGCCATATGACCGCAGTAAAGTCAAGACATTTTCATCATTGCAGTCTTGTGATACGTAAATTGGGAATCTCCGCAAGCCATCGGAGTGCCCACGGCGATATTCGACCAAATGACTTAGAGATCGATTCATAGAAATTCTATTACACGCCAACATCAAAATAGGAATTGCATCATTAAAATCTTCCGGGTTAATTGCATATTTTCTACGTGCAAGGCGCTACAACAAACATAAGAATCAATTGAGAGGAGACATTACTAGTTCGGTGATTTCTAGCCCTCTTTGGTGAACAATTGACATAAGTGATTCCAAGCTAGCCTTGTCATTCTGGTATAAATAGAGGAATAACAGAAACTGACAAAATATTATGACTGAAATACACACACCAATTAATCTAATGCGCATTCGGATTAAGAATGTGTGGACCTTGGCCTAAGTCGAAATGCGAGTTTCTCTTTAGGCGAAATGACCTAAAAGCACAAGAACACTTTACAGGAGTTCAGAGGGAGACGCAATAATATTTGATCAAAATTTTTAGATTTATATATTTTGGATTACTATCAGTGAGATGTGAACCAGGAAATATGGATTTTTGCACCTAACAATTTTAAATAAGCAATTGCGCCAACTTAGTCCACCTTTTCTTAGCTTAACTTCCCAACAGATAGGACAATTCTTATTTTTGTTTTGCTATTCACCTTGTTCAGGTCATCCTGAAGACTCTTGGCACTACATTGCCACTGTTCTCAGTTGACGAACTGAAACAATAAAACTATCCAATTCGGCAGTAATGCATAAAAAACTTTATTGGCATACCCATTACCGTACGGTCCAGCAATACATATTAACTTATGCATTGAGCGAAGGGATTTGGCATATGAAGTTGCACTGTAGTTGAAATTACCCTATTAGTCCAGTGGGACACTACGAATCTCTAATCCAGACTCGTTTTACCCCCATACAGGCTATTTTAGGTGTCTTCCGATCTCAAGTCACCACTCTTACCACGGAACGTCTACTCGATTGTTGCCACCGTGATTTTATTCACGATAACCCCGCGACACTGGACAACACATGCACAGACAGGACCCCATTCCGTATATTCTTTCTTTTCGGGAAATCCAATCTTTCATAGATCATAAATAAACGGAGATATAAACATCCACGAATCAGTAAGCCGTGCAGTCGTAATAATCAAGGTATCGTTTTCGTGCCTCCATATGCAGAAGAGAAAGATTGAAATAAGACAAAAAAACCAAAACTTGACATTCCGCTGGAGGAGAAATGGAGAGTAAGTGGGAGCATCTTCAATGATTGGATAGATGGATGGGTGGAGAAGGGAGCTGGGAAGGTGGTTGGTGGGCGCAAACCTGAAAGACAAGCGGAGGTAGTCATAGTGGCGGTGCGGCACCTCACGGTCGATCCCGCGGCATTGACTGTGTAGAAGACTCGTGGTAGTCCTCCTCCTCACTGTCCCACTCCAGGTGGTAGGCACGCGTAGTGAAATCGCGGAACACTTCGATCGCCGTGTCGTCCTTCCCACCAGCCGAGAATGCCGAGTCCATGATCTGTTCGCACACACATAAACAGTATTGTTACACGGCACCTTGAATTTGGTTTACGCCACCAAACGAAATGACCACTAACATACAGAACTTGTTTTCACACGATGTGGGCGTCCGTGCTAAAAGTTATTGTACCAGCTACCGTGATCAGGAGGTCATATTTGTCTTGATTTCAGTTCCCTGCCATAAAACATTTATGTTGACTCTGGAAACTTACAACCTCCTTATAAATCTAGGAATCAGTGTAGATTAGGTCAAAACAGCACTGACTGATTTTTGGTTTTACACAGCGAGCAGGCAGTTGAAGGGCTTTGTGGCATCGAAATGGTTATTATCAGCTCTTGAAGCACTGGATGATTCAGCTCTAGGTAGTCGATACATTGCTTAGTCCAAACTACGCTTAGAGACAGGCGTAATTACGATTATTGTAGCGCATTCCTGAAGGCTAATGCGACTGCACACCAACCGTGAATCATTGTAGTTCGGGGAAGTCACAGCTTTAAATGCGACCACTAACCGAACGATTGCCTTGAAAAAGGATATGACGAATAAGAAATTTGCAGTTTGTATGAGGTGAGTCAGAGGAAAAATTTATAAAGACAGATAACGAATTTAACGCAACACTTGAAGCGGTAATACAACACCGGATGGAACATGCATTACTAACTCATTAGACTTGAAAGACTATCTCTGCACTACAGTGAGCTTATCGTAATTTTGTCAGTTGAATTCATTTTTAAAGTGCTTGTAATCTTTTACGGCTATTTTCTGAGATCAGTTGAAGGCAATTAATAAAGAGGGAAATTTAACGACAGTAAATGCAGAAACCATCACCAATTAACCATCTGATTTATTACATTAATCGAAATGGGTTTAAAATTGCCTTCTGCACCACTAATTTAGGCCTCCGATTCTACGTACGATGATTAGGGTGTTGAAAAGGGGCAGAAACTGAATTATATTACGCCCTGTTAATCAGTCCTCCTCTTATGCAGAAATGCCGCACAAATATTCAGGCTGTGCCACTACAATACTATCTGTATACTTTGACGAACACAGAGGTGACTTGAATGCTACAGGAAGCAGAGACAAATGAGAGACATGCCACTGACCTTGGAGTCACTATGGAGGGGTTGGAGCCGTAGGAGAGTGACGATGTCGGCGTGAGCGGTGTCAATAGCAACATCGATAGGTCGGCGACCGTCCTTGTCTCGGATTTCCTGATTGGCCTGTCGACGTAGCAACAGGCACACCAGGTGTACCCGCTGCAAACTGCAGGCATGGTGCAGCGCCGTTCTACCGTCCTGGTCCACTGCGTTTATCTAATACAGACGGTAAAAGCACTGCTGCAAGTGTGTGCATATGCATATAGGTTTGCATCCTAGAAATGGGCCAGAGAAACAGTATTCACTGCATATCCTTCAAAGCCAGTTTCTTCAAAATCACTTCTCTTAAGGAACCAGAGGGAATATTTTGAGATCGGTTTCCTCAAAACCGTGGTTGTCTTTTACGCATGTGCTTTCGGATTATTACGAACGGTTCATAAGGACTGTTCGTTGGTAGACTGATGTCATTGCCATTTCCGGCAGAATGGTACGACTTTCAATGAAATTGCATGAAGAAGCTTCTTGTTTGAATAAATTTATTTTCGGTAGGCTCATTCACCTAAACCGATTTATTTATTATCCAGTTGAGTGAAATTCATGGTATAAGGTTCCTGTAATAACATTCGCTATCGGAGGATAGCAAAATCGAATATTCAATTCCATAGAAACACATTTTAAAGACCTTTGACCACTGCGATATTTTAATGCATTCAGATGTGTTGGATCTACGCGATTCATTTAAAAACAGTGGCAACGGAATCACTTTACACCAGTATTTGATAAACAGAAAAAATTTAGTGCCAGCTGTAAAGACGAAGGTACGAATGAATTCCCATGACAATCCATTCCAACATAAGCATTTAGACTTCAATAGAGATAGTTAAACTTATGTCTGTTTAGCAAACCATCTTAGAGTGGATTTATTGTAGGATTAAAAAACACATTTCTAAGTAGAAACCTTCCAACATCATGAAGCCAAAAAGGAGAGGTCAATCGCCGAACCCACTGAATCAGCAGCAGGAAGAGGCTACGCAAACATAAAATGGTCACTGAGATGAAGTGTCCCTTGCCTAAAAACCACCTTGAACTTGTACCAACTGAGAGATCGTGTCCTCGTTGGTGGTTACCCTCCAAAGGCCTATCAAAAAGGTTAACATATCCCTCTGATCAACGACCTTTGACACCATAAAAACACACCATATTAGACTAGTCAGAGGTTCTCAAACCTCATTTCAGAGCACCAATTTAACATAATATGAAATAATTTCGAAACATTGACAAGAGACATCGAATAGATCCACTCAGTTCATTTCTTAGAAGAAAAGCAACTGAGGAAAGAGAAAAATGGTTTATACAGGCACCAAAAAGCAGACAGGAATGTGATATAGTTAATTAGAGGATAAATGGAAATTAAAGACCTAACCTCGCTAGAGTTGGAGTTAGAAGTTCATTCAGACGTGCAAACCATCATAGCACGTGAATAACACCAGCACATAAACACCACAACTTCATAAAGCTCCACACCAATAAACGCACAAACGTTATACAAATATCAGTGCAGGGTAGAGAGGTGGCTTGGGAATACAGCGGCAACACAACAGAGTGCCGATGGGGCGTAGAGCAACACCTCGTAACCTAGGCCTTCCCCCTTGATATTTCCCGACTGATTTATGCGGCTGAACACTGTCAACAAAAGCAATATCTCTGAGTTGTAGCGGTGCCAACGAGAGTGACGAGTAGTGGAGCATTTTGGGGCAATGATGATTAATTCATTCAAACAGTATCATAAAATCAGAAATAATGGTAAACGCAGAGAAACGAGGGAGCAACAACATCACTGGGAACGTGATGACCACGCAATCTATTTTCTTGTTGAACGCCTACTGAAAAGTTTACTTGATGAACGTAGATATAGCTCCCAAAAAATGAGATTACCAATCTACAGGAGGTAAAAGAAAGGTATAATGAGGAAATCACTTCATGGTGGCATCAGTTAAAGGTTTGAAAATGACAGCCTCTTAGAAGTAGGCGAATTGTCGAAAGAATGGGACAGCTGGTCTTTTGGTTCCTTAGTACTCTTCAATTTCCAAAATTAAATTAAACAAAAAAACTAATGGTGAAAAACTACTCAAGATAAGAAGACAGCCAACTCAACAACACAAATGCATGAAGTACGAAGAGTTCGACAAAAACAAGCGAACTTAATGTGAAAAGGTAACATAAGGACAGCTAAATTTAAGCGCGAAAAAAAGCAGAGCCGAGCGCAGCGTGGCCTAAACGGTTGACAGAAGGGTCCGAGACAAAAAACCCGCAGAGGTGATATAGAGTGGAAAGGGAAGTAGGGTGAAAAGAAGGGACAGGAGAGAGGATTTGGTAAGTTGCGTGCACACGCACGTGCGTCAGTTAGGCCACTGACTGTGGCCGCCAGTGACCGGGTAAAGGAGGCGGATCTACAAGAGATGATCACTACCTGTACGCAAACACCACAGAGAGTGAGGCTGCAAAAAGGTCAGACTGTCTTGTAATGACAGCAGTTCTGATAACATTGAGCACGATGGGGGGAATCCCCCATCGGTACGGCCTCATTCGATCAACAAGGGAGTGAAAAACCAAGAGATACTTGAGAATGTGCAGACTTTCAACGAAAAATGTGGGTGTGCAGGTGTCTCAGGTTAACCGGAAAACGGTGCATAGCTCACGTCCAGCTTGTACAGATTTTATATTTACTTTGCCAAAGACAAGGACCAATAAGATCAAATGGAGGACCAGTGAATCAAACCCATAGAGCCAATTTCACAACCGCCAGAGTGAGCAAACCAGCCTTTGGAGGCAGTGTAGCTTTACAGCCACTTAACGTTCAGCAGTTGTGGGTATGACCCCATTTTTTTAACTTCACACAGAAAAAGGTGCTTGGAGTAGGAAGACTGAGAGCCTTGCGTGTCGGCAAACGGTCTGCTTGTGCGCACGAGCGGTCGGGTAAGCGAGAATGTGGAGGAGAGTTTTCGTGGGAGAAGGAAACACCATAACTTGCGGCTAGTTACCATAACTGATCAGCAATGGTTGTTGATGTAAACCAAGGTCCAATTTGGCAGAGGAAACGCTCATAAACAAGCTGACATGTGGACAAAATTACGGTGACATGGATGCAATCTATTTGAATGATACACTAACCCTGCTTTTATGGAATGATATCATTTACATTTATGCTTCCAGTGAAAAGGCCAACGGAGGGTTCCCGATGCCTGAGGCGGGAATCCAATCCAATGTGCCTTTCTAACAATACATCGTCATCTCCGTTACCCCAATAGATGGTTTTTATGAGGAAGGAGAACAACCGACCTAATGCGCGGCTTGAGTGAGGAAATTTTTGCTAAACCCGAATCTGCCCTACGATAAAGCAGCATTTTAAGTGCACATTGGTGAACCTTTAAAATGTACCTTTTTGCAGGTCCTTTTACGACAAAGATTGTCTTAAAAAGCCCAATTTATAAGAAAAACGATAAGTTTACCGAGCTCTGAAAAGCACACCTCAACTCGTAGAAACATTAAACACAGATGGTTTGATAGGTTAACTTTAAATAATTGTTGAAAACCAAAGAAGATTAAATTGTTTGCTTTTCTCTGGTGCTAGCACAGCACTAAACAAGACCGAAGGGAGTTCAGCTAGGAAAGGGAAGGTGATGAATCACTTAACTATTTTTGGAAAAAAATGATGGCTTCACATGCATGATCTATTGCACTATCGTTAACCAACGAACGGGAATAAGGCGTACAGTTCCACTGCATCCACGCACCATTAGATTACTACTAAGGTCGGAGTAAGGCACTGAAGAAGGGATACAGTAGCTCAGATTCTACAAACCCATCGCCAGACCACCAAGCACATCACTCGTACCACAACTTATTTTGTGAGAAAGTTACAGTGAGTAAGAAAATTCCACAGGAGGAATGCAGTGAGTGAATGCCCGAAATGGGTCATTAGGCGATTGTAGCGGATGACACAGGAATCAAACACAACATCTTCATCCTTTGCATGGCTACAAATTATTCATTCTTATTTGGTATAAAGTCAGTGTATTAAAAAATCATTTGCATGCAAAGAAGAGAGGATGAAGCATTGAAATGATAATTTATGACCCAGTCAGGCCGGTATAAACAAAACTTTCTACCATAAAACGCCAGGTCATAATGTCTCAAAGTAACTCAGCCACAAAAAACCCTGTCTCGAAAGATGGTATAGGAAATCAGTGCGTATACAAGTGGTAGAACAAATTTCAACCATTATCGAGACCAAATTATGGGTTGAGATAACGACTATTTTACCCGCTAATACCAAACAAAACGCCTTCATTTAGGCCGAATTGAACGTGTTAGTAAAGGAAGCAAGATAAAAAAGTCATGGAAAGGCTCGTGCTATGCCGGCGTGATAACATGCTTGAATTCTAAAACTTAAAAATTACTGGTCAGGCAATTCGCATTGAAAGTCCGGATCATTAAACGAGCTTCACATCAATGTCAGCAGGGAAAGGCAGCAGTATTTAGTAAATAAACTCAACTTCCCCAGGAAGAGGCGGGAACTCAGAGCGGGAAGCGACTGAAATCTAATGAAAATGATGCATTGAAAAGCTCTTGGGAATGAACAATTAGTCATGGCAAAAGAAAATAAAAAACCAGTCACTTAAACCAGTAACTATTGCCATTGCGTTTCACGGCATAAGCATTGAACTTTGAGTCATTCTAACAAATTCCCATGATGATGAGGTTGGCAAAAATGAAGAAAGACACGTGATGAAGCATTACAAGGTAACGCTGGTGGAAATCCTCAAAATCGATAGGATGGGTAAAATAGGGCAAAGTAGTAGTGCTATGTTAGCATCATCTGTGAGATTATTTGTACGCTTTATCCCAGGAAAATGATTGGTTAAAAGAAAATAACACCAACTCTTTATGACGGGTTCGTGAGTTTATCCTCCAAGGTTCTAGAAGTGAAACAAAACTCTTTCAAATAATGCAATAACTCACGAACATCAGGGTTAATATGAATTCAGCACATTCGCAAATCCTCAAAGATCAAGTATATCAAGGAATTCGCAAACCGAAGTAAGTTGACCCAAGTAATCAGAAAATAAAAAGCTTTTGAGTATTCGACGGAAGGGGGTCATGGAAAGGCTTCCCCTAGGCAGGTATTGGGAGAAATTGAAGGGAAAGTTGGAAAGTTATTTCCGGTATTTCGCTATCTATACCAGGATTGCTTTAAGAGTATCAGATTGTGATGTTAAAGCAAGTGTAGGGATTCAAAAAATAAGTAAATATGAACATTTGAGACTTGACGTAGCGCTAGAAAAGAAAGATATTGCCGGAAAAATACAAGTCCAAAGCAATTGCATTAACCAGGTGGGGGAGAGTATGCAAAGGTCTAGTAGTGAGAAAACACCAAAAACTTGACCCTTGGAAGGAATCGCCTTTGAGAACGCCATACATGAAGTTTCCAAGTAATCCACTAGAGTCAGAAACAAGGAAGAGACTAGTAGCATTTTAATCACATTAAAAGTGATTGGCTGCTTTGCACACGAACCACTGAGAACCAAACCACTTGGAGATCACAGAGCATCTACTTTAATGAAACTATTAGGCACAAAACGGTGCCCAGATTGGAATTGGGATTGTAAAAACACTGAGGTCCTGCAACAGGCAAACACCAGGCTTATGGGGTCGTATTTCACAATGAATTCACAAAGATACAACTGCGCCTCAGGGCGCTAGCATGCGTGCAAAGCGGTAGCGGTTCCATTTATTTCAGCAGTAATAAATGACAATTTGACTGTCATATTTCCCGAACTTGGGAAATTTTTGGTGCCAAAAGGTTTACCAAGTAAAACAAACAGAAAGTTACTCACGAATTTCCATAGCAGCCGAGGCGGTAGATACAAAGCTCCATGTTGAATTCGTATAAATGGTTTTGACAACTACAAATCGATCTTTAAAACTGGCATAAATTAGTCATTGCAACAGAGACAACAGGTAGCGTGAACATTTGATAAAACGAAGATGAAACACAAATTATAAATTAAAAACCAGTGCCGCACCCTACTAGTGGAATTTAACGATAGCAGCTCTGTCTCGCGTTTCTACAGCTGAGGCGGTCTATTTCCGAGGCGTTTCCACGTGTTTCACATCGCAAAAGCGACAGCAGGAGCATTGAGAGAATGAGGGTGAGGGAAAGCTTACATCAGCCCCGTTAGTAAGGAGGAGTTCACAAGCAGCTATGCGTCCGCCAGTAACGGCGGAGATGAGGGGTGGAGTGAGGGCACCGAGAGGATCACCGTCGGAAGGTTGGGGCAGTCGGTAAATGCGAGCCCATTCGGTAGCGACGGATAGGGCGTTGGGTGAGGCGCCGCGTGCTAGACCGGCGAGGATGAGCGGGGCGCAACCGAGGCGAGCGCCCGCCACCAGCACAAGGCGTGCTGCTGTCTTCTCCCGCACGCTCTCCGTCGGCGATGACGGCGAGGAGCGCGGCTCTCCGAACACTACCGAGTCTAGATGTGCGCACAGTGTGTCTGCGGGTGCGATTGTTAGTTGTTAGAGATAGTGGAAGCAAGAGCTAAACGATGCAGTATCAGCACCAGTTATTTCTTCAGAGAATAATTGAGCTGAAATCCGCGTCTCACTTAAGTAATGGCAAATGAGTGCAAGCATCACCTAGACTATTTTGAGGAGGAATCGCCCGAATATGGTTATTTCCTAGGGTGTCAAAAGTAATTATGGGAATATACTGATTGATTGAAAAATTGGTAATTTTGGTTCGTTTTTTTAACTGCAGCAATCGACCTATCGGGTGCCAATAGAATGTAAATGGGGCATCCACTTCGTGAACAGGATTTTTCTCTGAAAAATAGTAGTTAGTTAGAAATTAACATTTTTTAGTACCTGGAATGACCCAATGAAACACGATAAAGAATGTTATTTCAATGCAAGGTCGGAAAAGGTAGTAATTTTCTAAGATGTACTTTGAGTTACGAATTTGCAAAAGGGATCAATCACTGAAGACTAAAGGAAAGAGCAGTTTTAAATTTCGACGGTTAAAAAAGATGCATTTATCTCATTCCACTTGGCAGTACTGAAACTACAGAAACCACGCAATCTGATGCTGGGGATTTTCAAGTAAAATATGCCAATCTTAATTCCACCTAAGGGGTATGAGTAATGGTATACAACGAACTTATCGGTTTATTTCCATGTAATATTAAACCAATTACTAACGAGTGTAATAAATTACCAGAATAGAATAACGAAATCTCAGTGGGCAATCAACATTAAGGGGAGTAGCGTGATAAAGTCACCCAATAACCAAACAGAAAGCTTAGATCACGAAGCAAAATAGTGGAGGTGAGACGGACTGAAGGTCACAATGCATGTACACCATTGTGTTGATCCAATCCATTGATTTGCTTATAGTAAAAATCATTCTATTATTTCTATCGTAAATTTCTTTGTAGTAACCTTGAAATGTGGGTGAAATTGACCATGGGATCGTAACGACTTTGTGTAACCGAATACCAGGCCAAAGAAGTTGGAAGGGTAGAAGGATGCCGCAAGAGTGATGAGTATGGGTACATGTAACTATTTTCACCAATCTGCTGATGCTATTGAAATACTAACAAATCCAAAGAGCTAACAATGAAAATACAACTAATGGATGGAGTGGTAAGAGTGGTATCTAGTACTCAGCAACGAGAAGAGTTCTTTACGATACAAAGGCAAACTACTGGCTGAATGCAAAGTACAAATCAAGACGAGCACCTACTATAGGCTAATGTTAGATACTTGTGTAGAAACTAACCAAAGCGCACTATCGGGACAGGGGAAGACATACCGAGAGTGACTTGGGCGCGGGCAGTGGAGCCCCGAACAACAGTAGAGAAGCGTCGTCGGTCGATGAGGCGAGGATGGTGCATCCGCATGATCCTTGAGCCAGAGGTGACAGGACCGGAGATTGTGACAGAAGGAGTGGTGAGAATGGCGACGACAGCAGTTCTGAACCCCGGTGGCGAGTTGTGGGGACGGGAGGCTCGACGGGAGTGCGCCTGTAGGAGCCAGCTGCGGTAGAGGTCAAGGAGCCACATTGTGGTACTAGGCTGCACAAAGGAGCGCACGAACAAACGCCGCACCCACTTCGCCTCCACCCACGTACGTCGCAACTGCGCGTTCAACTCGCCCTCTTGAGGCCGACGCGGCAGTGTTGACGCTCCCGATGGTGATGACGGTGCGGAAGGCGGGGGTAGGTTGGACTCGTAAACGTTGGCCACCAAATTGTTGCCAAGGTTACGCATCACCTCCAACAGCTCTGGCTCCCAGTTATCCAGTGTCAGTGAACGCACCTGCGGCGAAAAATAATGCACTATGAGGGCACTATCGTCCAATCAGTCAATTCTTTAATGAATTCATGCTATACTATCATGAATAGATCAACTAGAACAAATAAGTTAGATGATTACATCGTAATGTATTTTGCCCCCTACTCTGGACTTGATTCATCCATATTTTCAAAAGGCACCAAAAATGTAGCATTAGCTCTTGTGTGAAGTCGCCATAAAAAATCTATCGTGGCGGCGGTACAACACGACTTCTGTTCCTCGGTTGCACAAAACAAAATTACAAAGTAGCGATTTTACTCAAGATATTGCCCCGAATTTCGCTCGCAGTTATGGTGACATATAGTACGACAATCAAACCGTAAGTTGCAGGAAATTTAAAATTTAAATGAGCTTTGCAGAGATAATGCGTAAAATCGTCGAAGGGGAATACGTCAGCCCACAAATCAGTAAGAAATAAGTATGTTCGACTTGTTAAAAATTTATAAGAATGCTCAATGATGAAGCTTCACCAGCAAAAACACCGAGGTTAAGTGTAGTCTTCGCAACTTTGTAAGAGCCTAATTATTTTCAGGAAGCTTTAATGAAGCGTATAACAAATGTAAAGTCGCGAAAATTAACATCTTCTAAATATACTAAAAAGAAGCCCTACCCGTTATGAAACGGAACCAAATGATTTTGCTTAACAATAGGAGCAAAACGCGTAGTATTCAGCCGCCTTGACAATAGCAGTAAGATTGAGGTAAGGGCGAATCCTGGAGTGCGTAGGGATTGAAAAAGAGGGGATTTACGAAAGTAAACTCTGCTTTAGATAAGTGTTATAAAGTGTCTTACTCGGAGCTCTAATGACAAGCAATTAATAATTACAATACGTAATTGAGCGCATTACGCTTTTGTGCAAGGTACAAAAGCGTGGAATCACGTGGTTCCAGCTAACCAGACTGGTGAACTCACACCGATGCCTGCATACAGCGCCCTTATGATGCTACGGTGCTGATTAATGTTCAATAATTGCCCTCGCTACAACATTTCCAACTTGCCTTTGATTCAAAAGCAACTTAGTTTTTAGCATGAAACAATCCCGCGTGAATGAATCCATGAAATGCCAATGGTACCGACAGCTGTAAACTTGTGCAGATCAGAACCTTCAAAACACAAATCAAATAAAATTGAAACAGCTAATATTGCATTATAAGAGCTAGTTCATTCCCATTCTACCACATCCTACTACCAACGCCAGAAAAATAGTCACTCAGTAAACATGAATAGTTTACACGAGTGGGGTCGTAGTGACAGTCATGTACTGACAGCGATGAAAAATCAGCTACCACACAACACAAACAAAACGTGGGTGGATCAATTTTTAGCTAAAATACTAGTACAAGCCAGTGACTGCGACATTATAATTGTGAACAAATCAGTTACGCGAGAAAATTTAATCAAATCGATGATACCAAATAGAAGAAACAAAATGATGTGATGTATTGTACGCCCTAAGATTGAACTTTAACTTTCAAAAATGCCTGACTAGGTAAAAAAGAACTAATAAAACCCCTACGGTCTGCAGGATTGTTGTCAAAATCAATGTCTTAGATCAATCACCTTAGATATATGAACTCCAAGACTTCGATGACAGGCAGCACAGTCCGTGCACAGCGTGACGCCCAAATTTGTAGACGCCCATTTGACATCGTTAGTGGTGAGGCAGTCAGCACATGAGCGATTACCGGCTGTTGGTGGTTCGTCAAGCAGTAGAGCACCACTGAGACTTCGCAAGCTGTCTCTCGAGCCAGTCAGAGACGGGGCGGTCAGTGCATTCGACGCTCGTGCCTCTCCATTGGTGGCAGAATTCAAAAGGCCAGTACGGAGCACTGTCACCCACTTCTCCATAGCCTCAGAGGACTCCGCCTGCAAGTAATGCACCTTTCCTGTGGGTGAAATTAACTCAAACACAAATCGACGCTCGGTAATGTTGGTGACTGACGAGGACACCATGAGGGGCTCTCCACTGCCAAAATTCGAAGAAATAGCCTTTGCGGTGCATAGACGTAAATCGGGTTCCAGAACCTTCCACGTAATGCTAGTGTAAGTGTCCGAGAGGGAGGAGAAGTAGATCAATTGATTATCCTTCACCCTGAACCATCGTCGAATCCAAGTCTTCCATCGTTTCTTCTTGCTGCGTTTGAAGAGGTATCCCTCATAGCGGACGCTCTGATCTGACGGAGGCGCTGGGGATACACCATTTGTAATGAATTTAGGTTTATTGGAGATCTCTGCATCGTAGGTAGAGATTGAGTTTCTCAGCGCCGAGACACAATCGTCGGATTGAGAAAGTAAAGCCACACCATTGGAGTAGTTTTGCTGGATCTCGAAGGTGCTGATCGTGGCTCGGAGGACGGTGGATAGTCGAACAGGACAAAGGACATTTCGGAGAAGTGAGAGGTAGCTTTCAGAGACTCGTGCGTAAGCAGCACGAGCGTCCAACAGTGTAGTGTCCGCCTCTTCAGCATCTGAAGTGCGACTACGTGAAACACCAGCAGACTTGTTTACAGCCACGTCAACTTGTTCGTTGGCGCGTTGGAATTCTTTGCGTGCCTGGTGCAGCTCATCCAGTTTAATGCCAG
The DNA here is from genome assembly GCF_000524195.1 of Echinococcus granulosus. NCBI lineage: Eukaryota > Metazoa > Platyhelminthes > Cestoda > Cyclophyllidea > Taeniidae > Echinococcus > Echinococcus granulosus. Next base: position 182,506 of record NW_020170451.1, on the reverse strand, counting down.
CCTGGAACAGCACGTAGCTGGGTTGTGTGAGGCGAGAGGAGAAGTCGGCAACGAGGTTGGAAAAGGTGTAGATAGATCGAATTATGCCTTGAACCTCCGCCTCACGATCAATACTGATTGGAAGATTGGGACTCGGTGTCACGAGGTTGTTTAAACAACGACTCAGACCATTAAGAGCATCGGCAAATGCCTCTCCAGCCTATTAGTTTCGAAAAATAAGCGATTACTATTTGATAATGCAGGTAAGGATAAGCAGGTGTAAAGAATTACCTTTGATGTGCGAGTAAACATTTCGGCTGCCTCTTTGTAACGGGCTTGCAAGAGATCCACCTCGGCTTCACTTGTTCGGAGGGCCAGTCGGAATATGGGAGAGAAACGAAGACTCTCCATAAAATTCAAAGAACTCCATAACTCTTTGCCATTCACTCCCATCGTGATATATGCTGACGTCATTCTAATATCGGTTCGATAGAACTATACCCCTATTCGGAGAGAGAAACAGATAAACTCAACGTAGAGAAAGCGCGATAGAAACGCAGAATAGAAGCATGTGAGTGAGCAAACGTCATCTTCCCAAACATCATTTACAAAGTAATAAACCCATTTGCTCAAGTATTTGAAATGACACTGCGAGATACCGTAGTATTTTTGACATGTGACTGCATTTTTCGAGCCTTTATAAACACATTTGACGAAAAATACATGGGAGCAGAGGATAAATAGTTTATAGTATTGATTGGAGGAGAATTTGATCTCATCTTAGAAGCAGGAACTGCTCATGTCGGCCGGAAATACATAGAATAGAAAATAGTTTCTATCGATATTTAGGAACTCGCTGTCAATTTTCAAAGCTTTAGAGAAATTAAAACAGATCTTTTACGAACAGCGAATTTCAAACGTAAATTTAAAAAAAAACATACAAATCTATACACGACTAACACCATGAAATAACAAATTTCAACGTTGCAGAAAGAATCAGAGTCAGACTCCCGGAATATACATGTTTGCGCTTGGTTTTCTCAAAGAACCCCATATCTTTCGAACAGAGAAGTACGGACATTCACTTGTGTATTTTGAGAAAGTAAACAAAAAGCATATCGATAATGTTGCGGCAAAATATGATTTTGAGATTCACTAAATTAAAGGTTTGTGTTCTTAGAAGCTATCCTTTAAGTACGATACACTTGCAGTAACGGCAACAAACTACTGAAGTGAGGCAAACATTACAAACAGTTAAAGTAGAAACTCATACATGCAAGGATGATTTAATTTTTATTTACTACTATAAAATGGTTTCAAAATACAGGAAAGTCAGCAAGCGAGTTTTTGTATAACAAATAACATTTTGAGTGAGTGGAGTAAAATAGCGTGGGTGGCAATAAGTATCAAGTGTTAAATAAACGCTTTTAAAATAAAGATGAAAATAAAATTACTGGATTCCTCACACCCGAAAAATCAAGTCTAGGTACCTGAATTCTCAAATGCACGTGTCATGGAGTGGCGGAATTTCCATAGGGAATATATTCGTTAAACAAAAACAGAAGTCTGGTCAGGTAACTGAAATGCCTCTATTTTGTCACTTAAATTGAACCATAACATCCACACAAGACCAACATTATTTAAAATCAACCCGTAAGCGCATAAAGACACATTCATGCATAATGTGTGGAAATGGCCTCTGTCCCAACAATATCAACTATGGGTAAATTAGGTAGTCATTTGTGCAAGAGTGGGCGCACATCAACGAGAACTGTAATGCAATCATGGCAAAATATCAATAAAAGTGCACGTATGAATCACCTCGCACGAGATAAGTAGTTTTTAAACGAATCGAGGGAGTGATGTCCGCAATGACATAACAAAAGAGACTACACCACATGTGCCAAGGAAAACTTAGCAGCTATGCCAAATCCGAACCGGTGGTGAGATTAGCCAACCACACAGGGAGAAAACTCGGTCTCATTAAATAATGATTTAGGAGTTTGTAGATTCAAGGCCGAACATGTGAAAATCATATAATAAAACAACACTATTTATCTCATTTCGCAAAAAGCAAACTTAAAAACAAGTGGCACTCAAGCGGTTTCTACAATTTATTTTATTATTTTTGCTAGGGCAGAATCCTGTTTTTTAGTAGGGGAACATTTAGGTGTTGGTTAGTCTGACAAAGCTTACTAGAAAACCTCTAAAATATCATGAACGTCACTTATGTGAGCAAAGCAAAGCCATTTGGATCAATGGGTTGCAGTTAATTAGTGCAATTTAATTGGACAGCACAGCAGGTGATGTGATATATGCACTAATAATAATAGCAATGCTATTTTTACTCAGTAATAATCACAATTAAATGTAAACACAATTTCCAATAGGTGGCACAAGCCATCCTTAGCGTTTTAGGCAACAAAACTTCATTCTTTATTTGTGGTCGGGCGTCGAGGCTGTGAGACCAAGCCACAAACGCTTCAGCTGTCTTATGCTAATAAGTTCAATCTTAAATATTTGTGGAGCGAGGCTCCTCGGTCTCCGCTTCCCAATTCCTAGCGTTCCTAGACAAGCCCAATTGATTCGCTTTGGACATCTTTACTAAAGGTGACAAGATGGATAGGGAAAATACAATATTCAAGAAGGAGGGGAGCCGCAGTCACTAAGTAAGGGAGAGGACAATCCGGTTACGAGGTCCGAATTTCCTGATTGCCTCCTCCCTGAAAGGCACATTAAAACAACATAAGTATTACATATTGCCAAAAAATTGGTTGACTTAAATACTACCCGACGTCTATTAAGGTATCCTTTCGCTGGATTAAATGGAGAAATTCCGACGCGCACCTTGGGGACTACCGTTCCGCCACAGTTGCTTCAGAATTGGTTGGCAGCACCACATTTTGCAATTTTTTGCAAAAATAAGTAGAGATATGCATGCGTTGCATGGTGATCGATTAAGCCACGGTTTTGTTATCGATGTGGGTTAATAAGCATTGGTTAACACAATGTTGCGCCTGCAGATTCGTAAAAAAGTGGTAACATATTTGTCAAATTTGGTTTTGAAAAGTTTAATAGGAATGGAGTTTTGATGCAGCCAATCGAGTCTTTTCTATAATCGTAACAAGCCGAAGTGCTGTAAAGGATATGCATTACCGATTTACGGGAAGGCTGAGGTACCCCGAAGGCCACGCCTCTGGGGGCTGTACAACCTGGCCAGACTCAAGGATTCGAATAGATAAACGTATTAGGAAAACACCAAACATTTCCTCCCTTCCTTTAGGTGTCGTCTCCGTCTCTCCTTTGTCAACCCGCCGCGTCGCCCACCACGTGGTGGTCAGGCTTCAAAAGCCACCGGCGAATTGGCAATGCCAGTCATTGATTCCTCTGGAATGTGAATAGGCATCTGGCCCCATCGGCACTAGTG
>NW_020170451.1:79971-179000 GCF_000524195.1 Echinococcus granulosus | reverse complement strand
TCATGCCAATAGCCCAGACACCTTCTCCGTACTGAATATATATATTCTGCCCGAGTATTGTATCTTCTTTCGTCTTAAGGGAGTCTCGGGACGCTACACTAGTGTATATAGGAACTTCTATTGCATCCTCAGTTTCGTCTTATTCGTGAACTGCATTGAGGCAAACAAATACACCAGGTCCATACCACTTAAGTCATGCTCTATAACGGAAGTATCTCGTCTGCCAATCGCAAGTAATAAGGAAATTGGCTCAGAAGCAGAGACAGGAAAGAAAGCACAAGATTAAAAATGGTTTTATGAGACTAATAATGCGTAACTAGCATGGTCCAAGGACCATGCAGCGGAGCTGAGGTATAAATGACAGAGGCTCAAGTAGCCGCGTAGCTAAACGCAGTAAAAATGCCAAATCACTGCGCAACGTTCCTATGTGTATGTCAGGTTATGTTAATTTTGCAAATCAAATATCCGCTATAATTAGGAAAGAAAGAAAGAAAACAGAAGGCGGCATCTGTATTAAATGATTACTATTATAATTCAAGGAATGGTAATTTTCATAACTAGAGTTTTTAAGCACTTTTTGATACTTCTTTGAGCATAAGCTTGGCAAAATTACTCATATTAAAAGTGCGTCTCTACAACTTGGGCACCCAATAATCCCTAATGATTTAATCGTTTGTTTAACTCTCAGTTATAGATTTTCTCTGGGCACTTACGCCTCCGCCTTTGCATTTCCACAGAACGCCATGGCCTCCGGGCCATGCCAGTAGTCCCTGCGGCCCTTTCGTACGTCGGCGATACATGTTCTGCCCTAGTTCTGTCTTCTTTCGTCTTCGGGTACGTTTCGAGGCAGAAAGCGAATCCGGTCCTAAGGGATAACCAGCCTGTTATCTACCGCCGGGTGACAAAAAGTGCGATGTAAGTGTAAGAATCTGTGACGACCCCTGACAGGAGGGCAGAAGACTATGTGTGCCCTTGAAAACTGCCACAGTTCTGTGTTCTGCAGGAAGACTATTAACAACCAAAGTGGCACTATCTGTGAACCACCCAAAAAGTTCGTTTCAGATCTGTGTATCGTACCTGGAGGAAGATGCCATTTGTGTGAACACATAATACCTTCACTTCTTTACTAGCTCGATGGAATCCGGATATTCATGACTGACCAGAAGTGAAAACAAATTGGCAAGGAGAAATAGACGCAAAACCCTACCTCTAAGATACCATTTTAAGCCCCGTCCTTTATTAAATAACTGCTTTTAGGTTAGTGCTCTTACGACTAGAGGTGGACGTACGAGTTGGCCTGCGTATTCCCCCTTTCTTAAATATAGTTCCCGAATAGGATGAAACTCCAGAACCAGAGGAGTCGTCAAGATGCCTCAGTGAGATTGTGGCCAAATGTCGTCTCAGTTGCACGTAAATGCGATGACTGCCTTTCTTAAAGCACCGGCCACTTTATGATAGCCGGCATGGGAAGTTGATCAAAGGAAGCGCCGGGGATGACACTCAACAGAGAAAGGCTGAAAAATACTTTAACCGTCTATTTAACTCATGATTTTGGTAACGGGCAGCCTAAGGCTCCGCCAGTGTACACTTGCCAGGCGGCCCGACCTCCGGGCCATGTTACTAGCCCCAATCCCTCTCCACGTAAATAATACATATTCCGCCAGAGTATTATGTCTTATTTAGTTCCCAGAGCAGCTACAGGATGCTTTAAATGTTATAGATCCGGAACATTTATGACCATAATATGCGATTTTCAGCGCGCTATTAAAATTAGGCTGTAATTTTTCATTCATTTAAATATTAATAAAAGCTTTAAACCTCAAGCAACAAATATAATGCTTGTTTCTTAAAAATAGTGCATCAACTACCTCAGTGGCTCTTAGTTTTTCCCACTTTTAAATATTATTTAATATCCAACTTGTAAACTCATAATTGAACCGCCTGGTTGACTAAACACTGGCTAGGATGAAAATTGAGAAGTTCGGTAGAGGATACTTCTTAATTGTTGAATTTTCAATCCTGGTGATATTTTGTATTTAATCCGGCGCATCTTTTTTCGATGCGCACAATGCCGAATCGAAATAGTTAATAAGGCGAAACTTGAAGCTCCACCTCTGCATTATAATTCTTGCGGAGGCGCATGACTTCTGCGTAATTTGCACGTGAGGTACTGATTTAAATCTTGCACCCGTCATCATCTGCTACTGTGTTCCAAGCTGTTCCTCTTGATAGTTTCTTTATAATTCAAAGCTGGTATAATGCTTCGATTGCTTGTTTAATTCCTCGTTTTGGTTACAAAAACACTGATGGGCACGGCTATTGCACCTCCACCGGAGAGCATAGCCTCCGGGCCGTGCCGGTGGACCCTCATTTCTTCTCTGTCTTCTCAATACGTGTTCTGCGCCAGTCTCATGACCTCTTCTTCAGAAAAGACTCAAAACGCTACTCTGGTTAAATTTGAATTTTTAACTAAAAGACACGACCGCAAATTTCCTATTAACTGACCCATTTGGAATTGCTTATTCCCCAACTACTTTTGGTGGATTTTTTCGCGTTTTTTAGCTCATTTATTACTTAACTTTGTTTTATTTAATTATTGCTTTTAAATCCCGCCCATGCTAACTGTATGACGAAATGAATCTTGGAACATTTGTGAACCATTGTGTCGGAACGAACAACTCAGGACACTTTAGCTTGACTTGATTTACCTGAATTGCAAACTTGAATTTACTAAATAGACTCGTGATGTTTAATGTGACAAAATTAAATAACTGTGAAAGACTTTCTGCAATATTCATTGCCTTGTGAAAATGGGAACAGGACTCCCCACTCAATATCTGACTAGCCCAAGCTGTTTCTAAAGGGTGGATTTTCTTGCACTACGTCGAGTAGACTATGGTCTTAATCGTTTGGCCTCCAGTAGGAGCTTAACTTCTTGGTAACATTTTCGTCTCAATTTCACCATACACAAAGCAAGCCCAGTCTCTTCAGGACGTAGTAATGAATGCCTCAGAATTGTGGAGTGAATAGTAATGAGATCGTTTGTGGATAACCATTAATATGTTTGCCTAGCGATATAACACAAAAGCCACTTACTACAATTCCGTCAACAGGTAATTCTTTCCCAACTGAAGGGTTTTACGAGATGAAGGAAATGAAGAGCGAGTTGATATTCTGCAAGGCTTAATGGGATCTCCAAAAAGCGTGCTGATAAGAGCAATTTAAACACCAAGCTCTACAAGTTTCCCTTTTCAGTTGATGCAGATGTCAACGGTTCTTTTTATCATCACTTCATGTAAACAATACGGATGAATAAAAATACACAACGTCAATGGCCACATGCAATTCCATATAATCATGACGAACGAGTATCCCTGGACGTGACTCATCTGCCTTTGAGTGGTTTACACAAACTTAGACCACATCCTTTTCAACTGATATTCGATTATATAAGAGCAATCGACACCACCATTAAGCTGATGTACATCTATGCCTAACAGTGCTTATAAATAATCACATTTTACTTAAACCTAATCACTTTGTGTTTAATGGACTAGAGACGGAACTGTCCATGAGAAGTTGACTATCAAATGAAGGCCAAACAAGTAGGACTGAAATCTGCTTGATATGATGCAAGAAGGCCTATCCTTCAGAAGCAGCTATACCTTATAAGTCAGTGGAAAGGAGCTCCCATTCTCATGCCCAAAAGACAACGATTCAGGTGTTTTAAGAAGCTTTGTACAGTTTTGATTTTGTCCTACGAAACACCAAGAGCACATTTGAAAACCTTATGTGTTTTTGGGATGGAAGGTATATTGATTGGATTTTTAAGTAAAATCTAGTGCAATAAAATTTTTACCATGATGCGCTAAACATCACGACAAACATGCATGTTGTGAATGTACACATCAATGAAGCAAAAGGTACTGTTATAGTTCACTTTATGGTGCAAAAGGTGTTGTACTTGTGAAACTTCCATCGAAAACTTCACAAATTGATCCACGTAACTTCGTTTCTAAAATGCAAACATTGATCGTTTACAAAAAGAAAGTCCAACTTTCCTCTCTAGGCCGATTTTGCCAATAACCTTGGACAGCAAAATTACAAACTCCTCTTTACTACCTTGCTAAGTTCAAGCAACCTCCTCTGGTTCAGCTTGATTTATCTCCTCTTTGGGCCCCAAGTAGCCTCCACCGATGATAGCAGCAGGAGCTATATCATTAGGTGGAAAAGGGTCGACTCTCTGAACAGTTTCAATGGGTTTTTCGTAATCGTTCTGTGGGAAGCAAAATAACTAAAATGAAAGATTTACAAAAACTGCATTAATTAATATGAGAGGACTTTTCTAGATCAGCAGTAGCCTCCTTGGGAGCATCACCACTCCCATATGATGCCATGTTTTATTTCGCCTTCCTAATTACCATCGAAGCTAGTAATCACGGGGATGTTTTCTCACGTTCCGGATCTCGTTACCTTTCAGTAAGTAATTTATTACTTGTTTATTGAGGGATGTTAAATTTCTTCAGTCATCTTTTTTATAGCATAAGTAAAAGTCTAGTTTGGAGAAACTTTCCTACACTAGGTTTTATTAAAATGGGAGACAAATAAAGAACGTCATTTGAATTTCTGCACTAATATACTAACATAGTCATCATTTATGCATTATCGCTAAAATATTTCATTACATTTTTGATGTTTAAGGCCGTGAATATGTATAATAAGCATGTCCAGGCTCCCAATCTCATCAGTTTACCCAAGATGTTCCCAGATATGATGTGCTATCCCATCACAGCTGGGATTTTTACTAAGTTTCCTTCATAAATTCGTATAATGCGGGTAAGAAAAGTGAGTGATAAGATTTTCTACTGATTATAAAATAAAAGAATGCAAAATTAAGTAAATGAAAAACAACTATCGCACTATCAGAATGGAAAAATTTGCAACCTTTGATTGCAATTGTAAGGGCGCTAGGTGGCTGATGACTATGGTATCTGGAATAGCTAGGCCCAAGAAGTTTCAAAAGTAAACCGTCCACCTCTAAAGCACTCGTTTCATCGACGTCCTCCACGATGCATTCAAGCGGTTGAACTGGATCCTGACGTTGGCTAGAGGTAGGCATGATGATGCCATAACGATCGTCTCGGGGTGAAGAGGTGTACCCCACATCTTCCTTCTCCTCAGTCACCTCTGCCAGGTAGTTGAGGCAAGACGAGGTTGAGGTGAGCACCGACACCTCCGATGTTGATTTCACTATGGTACCGGTGTTCCCTGTGGTGACTGTGGCGTTTATAGTTGTGGCCACGTAGCTCGACGTCGAGCCCATGAGACCAGAATCACTCCATAAACGAATCCTGCCCTGTAAGGTAAAAGTCGATCAGTGCGGCTTCAAGCATTTCGAGTCACCTCCCAACCCAACCTTCAACGTAGAATTAAAATAAAGTGCAGACAATGAAATAAAGAACATAATGCTAAAAGTTATTTACCGAGACCAAAGACAGCCTAATTTACGAGTGATGTGATGCAAATTAGCGGTCTCAGAAAGCAAATATTTTGTGGTCATCCTAGAAAAAAGGTTTTTATTTGGAGTTAAAATTGATAAACTTAACTACTTATTTAAAATTTGTGAATCATCGTACAACCATACTGCAATAAACATGCATAAAATTTTACATATAATAATAAATAACTCAAACATCCCCCTTTAAAAACAGTAAATTACAACCTGCTTATTTTTTTTCATCCCACGTACACGCTTGAAGTTGATAAAAGCCAGCGGATTCAGTTGCATGAAACTGATTCTCTGAAATAGTTCATCGAAACCAGGTCGTCTATCAGGATCGCCTTGCCAACCTAAAATAACAACACAGAACCTACTCCCAATTGTATTTGTAATTTGCGTTAGTTGATCAAATAACTAAAATTTCTGCTTGTAAAGAGTTAGGATGATACGAAACTTACACCTGCATAGCATTTGACACGAATATACTTTGATGGCCTTACATTCAACCATGAGTTTGTAGAGCTCCAAACTTGTGGTCATCGGTTGGACCAGCCGAAGTCCTTTCTCCAGATATTGAATAAGATGGCGAGTGTGGGTCCTCTCATAGGGTCTTCGACCGAGAGTAAATATCTCCCACAGGGTCACACCTTAATTAAGGCATACAGATAGAAGTGGTTTTTGGTGGGGCTAAAAAGGAATGCGGGCTAATTTTGGACATACCGTAGGCCCAGACATCGGATTTGCTGGAGAATATGCGCTTCTTGATGCACTCAATCGCGAGCCACTTAACTGGCATTAGACCACCCTTAGCTGTGTATTCTCCATCTGTGTCTTCGATGCATTTAGCCAACCCAAAGTCTGTTATTTTGATCTAAAACCAATGCATAGAAGAAATTAATTAAGGGAATCATAAAATAAATAGCATGTTTTAATCTCGTGAAGACTAATCAAAAGTTAAGGATCCTACAGGGCCTATGACACACTACATGTAACTAAACAATGAAGATGTTTGTATATGAGTCTAGTTGGTTTCAAGATAAAATGCATAAGCCACCTTAAAAGATATTCTAAAATCACGAAGATATTGATTAGGTTTAAAAAGAAATCTATACAAATCAAACTGGTCTTTAGCGATATTAAGTTTTAATTATAAGCTAGTTATAAGCTGATATTTTAAAAATAGCATAGTATAAAACTCTTAACTTAAAAAGTCCAGTTATTTACCCCTCTTCTTGTTGAAAGGATAGAATGCCGTATTTGCGTAAAATTTTTCATTTACTAATTCGAGTATCAAGGTGAGTAGAACTAGAGGGCACGAAAATCGTACTCCTACTCAGCAGCATGGCCTTCGGACCATGCCAGCAGCCACTCAACCCATCTGCAGGTCGTAAACACGTTTTGTCCCAGCATTATAATTTCTTCCGTTTTCAAGGAAGTATTGGAGTGATACGTTGGTGCCGGCGCAAAATGAACCCTGTCATAACGGACATTCCGATTTTTACTACCGATTGATAAACCTTAACGTGAAGGAAGAAGTGCATATGCTGCGAATGGGAGAATCTGTGATGACCTTTAACAGAATGGTTGACAGTGACGTCAACCTTCAGCAACTAGCCCGGTTTCAGGTTCTGTAGAAATGCTATTCACAACCGAAGCGATACTAGCCGTGAATCACCTAGAAAGTTCGTTACGGAGCTGTCTGCGGTACGTGTATGAAGATGTCAATAAAGTGAACACGCGATGCCTCCCTTACCCCTCTACTAGCTGGATAGAAGTCAGTCAGACATGGCTGGGCAGCAATGAAGTGAGAATATAGTGGCAAGGAGGAACGGATGTGAAGCCTTGTCTTCATGTAACTAATTGAACCCACTTTCCTTATTAAACAACTTTGCTTTTAGACTGGTGTTCCTGCGACTAGCGATGAACTTATGAGATGGCCAGCACATTCTTTCTTTCTTCAATACTGTTCCTAATCAGGACGATACTCCAGATATAGTTGAATTGCCAAGAGGAATATGTAAAGCTGGGATCAAATATCTTTCCAGATGCACTTAAATTCGACGATTGGCGTAGCTGATTGGGGAATAATTTTCTTGCTCCACAGGCTTCAGTGTGAAGGTTGATGAGGGAAGATAGCCAGGGAAGGCGCTGGGGACGAGGTTCAGAAGAAGAGAGGAACTACGCGGTACTTTGATAATCGTTTTAACTCTTGCTTTCGCGGGCACTGAGGGCTTTGCCCTTACACTTCTGCTGGGCGGCATGGTCTCCGAGCTATGGCAATAGCCTCCCAGCCCCTTTGCAGTTTGGGAGTACCTATTCTGTCCCAATTTTATATCCTCTTTTGTCTTCAGGAAAAACTCGTTACGCTGCATGTATATAGCTGTTTAATTTAGTTAATCGTTTAAGAATCTGTTTTATGAAGTAAAGTAAATTATTTTTTTTTAAAAAAGATACACCTGTGATGAAATTAAAGATGAAAAGTGCGCTTCCGCTTGGTTTATTAGTTGCAACTGTACACATAAATTTACTTCGGAACCTCTTTTTAGCAGAATTGAAATGCGCTATTGATGTCTCCCTTAAATTTCACAACATCGAGGCGGTTCAATTATGCAAGGAAGGCTTCCCAAGTACGATGGTGTAGTATGATTTGCGAAAGTGGTAAGAATTGATTTACTACGGTTTGTAGGTACTTTGTTAACAGAATGGTCTCTAAAAGCTTTAGCGTGGGATATTTTCTAATAGAAGCTAATCTGAATTTCGTCAAAGCTACTATTTCATTTAGGTTTTTGTGAACCCATTTGCCCTCTTAAATTATCACCAAATGCAGTAAAAGAACCGCGTCTATTAAGAGAATTGACAATCACAACTTACTTTTTATCAAGAGACGAACCCCAAAATGCTTTTGATTGTTAATTGTCATTTTCGAAAGAATCGGTAATATTAATCCACTTGACATTACAAACTATTCTATACAGTAATGAAAAAATTACCCAAAACTTTTGAACTTGATACATACTTCTAGGGTAGAAAATTCATGCTAGAATAGGCAGAAAGGAGGAAAGCACCCTACCTGTTCAGGTGTTTCTACAAGCACATTACGAGCAGCTAAGTCACGGTGAATGATGCTTCGCGAGGCGAGATATGCCATTCCACTGGCTATCTGGTTGGCCCAATTCAGCATGATTTCAGGAGTTATAACATCACAATCGATCGCATTAGGACCGCCATGTCGATGAAGGTAGGACAGCAGACACCCCAGAGGCAGAAATGGTGTGACAAGTTGTGGACGGGCTGTCATACAGAGAGCCAGCAAACGAAGGCAGCAGGGGTGATTGACCGTCGCCATAAGCTGCAAAGTAAAAACTTAAATAGACTTAGGTAACCGCCTATGTACGATGAAATACTCCTGAGAATATCATGAAAGACTAACAATGTTTGAGACTGGCCGCGATAATTTACGATCGCTATTAATCACAACAATTCTACGGATTCGACTACTAACACGAGCCTCATCAAGAAGAGCCTTGGAAGTAAATGGATCAGTCTCATCAGTGAGCACTTTGATAGCGACTACGTGTTCTTCCACATTTTCCATGTAGAACTTCTCTCTTTCCTCCTCGCAATCTTCGGAGAATCGAAACATGCCTGTCTGTGGGGCAGGCGAAGACGTTATGTTTAGTTCAGAAGTGATAGGTTTCTCCACTTGTGACAGGGGTTTCAGCTCCGTTTTCTCCTCGAGTACCACAGACTTCTCCAAATTTTGGGCCTCCTTCGCCTCCTTTTCCTCCTCCTCCTCTTCCATCGTAAGGTATTCCTGTTCCGTGCTGGCGTATGCGTTGTCCTCCACCAGCGAATCCAATGGCACCAATTTCGGCTTCTCCAATTCAACCTTGGCAGCCTGCGCAAATAAGTCGTCAACCTTCTTTGCAAATTCTGGAGAAATCGGGCCCTTGTACCATATGCCTCGGTAGACTGAACCAAATGCTCCACCACCAACTCGATTACCCAGTTTTAGCTGGTACTCAGGTATTATGAGCAGTGTGGTCATGTCGGGCATTGTATCCTGAAAGAACGATTAGATGCTCGTAAAGGAAAGTATTTCAAATAATCTTCAAATAGTGAAATATTTACTTTTTTACCAGAATCAACACACTTCCCGACCACGTTTTCAAGTAATTATTTAAAAGGTTTTTAAAGGCTTCTTTACAAAAGCTGTCCAAATATAGAGTAAGTTTCACCTAATAATGAATATTACTATTTTACATTCCAGAAGCCGAACAACAGTCCTGAGTGGGCGTGAGTTAGTAAAAAGTAATTTATTCACACTCTTCCCAGTCACTTGGATTATTTATGAGAATGACTTTGGTGACCTACATTAGTAATGAAATGGAGAGTAAAACAAATCATCACAAAATTTGCCTTCATTGTCTAAATGTGAAAACTGACGGTCCACTCACTGCTTGAGATGATACAAGGTAGCTTTGCTCATCATCACCATTTAGCGTGTTAGATCTCACAGGAAGTGAACGCAGACTTATATTTCTTCGTGATTTACTCAATCTCCGGTTATTTTTCTTCTCTTCCAGTTCCGCAACAACTACCGCTCTCATCCAAAATCGGTTGCACATAGAACTTCTACCACTTTGAAGTTGGTCAACCACGGGCTCACTCCTTGATTTGCGTCCACGAATTACAATGCGAGAGCACACGTAGCCGAAGTAAACAGCTACGAAGAGGGCTAGAAGGCCACAAAAGATAAGCAGAGCTGTAGACAGCCAGGAGAGGCGGTTGAGCAACCGAGGACTAATTATTTCCGACCAGGTGCAGAAAATGAGACACTCGTCAATTTTCCCTGATATCGCAGGCGGAAGGTGGTGTGAGATCCCAGTGTGAAGACATACAAACTCAACCGCAGTTGTGATGGAATTGAGCTCCACATGGGCAATGCTATCCGGAGGGCAGGATTCAACACAAATCCACTAGGTGAATAAAAGTAAAAGTTGTGCACTCATTTAGAAAACGAGCTTGGTGCTAAACGGAAATAATTTGATGGTTTTTTGAAACGAGATAAAAAAAATAAGGTATGATTTTGCGACTACCAGAGAAATTAAAAAGAAATACCAAATTAAATACTATCATTTGAAAAGCAACAGTTTTGTGAAATTCATCGGAAATGATTTAGCTCCACAATTCTATTTAGGGCCACTTCGTAAACTATTTATACAAGACTGCTTTAATGTGTTGGTTGTTTAACTCTCAATTTGGTCCACTTAGGTGCTACGCCATTGTACCTTCTTCGGGTGAGTACGTTTTCAGGCTACGCTAGTAGCCCTAAGCCCTTCTGAATGTTGAATACATAGATGTTCTGCCCAAGTATTGTCTTCTCTCGTCTTCAGGAAAGTCTCTTGGAGCTACATTGGTGGCAGCGGAAAGAAAACCCGATCTTAAAGGACACATATCCTGATTTTTGCTACTGAATTATCAACCTTAGCGAGGTGGAAGAAGTGCATTTTGCTACGGATAGGCAAAGATGAGAGGGCCCCTAACAGAAGAACTGAAAATGATGTCTACCTTCATCAACTACCCCAGTACTGTAATCCGCAGGAAAGCCATAAACAACGGAAGCAAAACAAACCGTGAAGCATCTCAAAATTTTCGTTACGAAGGTGCTTACCTTACCGATATAAAGGTGTAAAATATGTAAACACGCAGTATCTTCTCCATTTCTCAACTAGCTGGATAGGGTCTGGATAGATATGGCTGGGTAACTCTGAAGGAAGAGCAACGAGGCAAGGAGAAACAGAAGCTAAACCCAACCCCTACGTAACTAAGTTCGATCTCGTCCTTCGTTACATGCCTCTGTTTTTAGGCCAGTGTTTCTACGACCAGCTGTGTACACAAGTAATAGCCAGCCCATTCCCCGTCCCCGAATCCAGTTCTCAAATTGGTCGACACTACAGATCCAGTTCAATTCCCAAGAGGGATTAGTGACGTTTCGGTCAAGTATCTCCTTAGTTGAACGGAAATTTGACGAAAGGCACGGTTAGCTCGTAGGTGTTTTCTTATGGCACCGATTACGTTGTGATAGTTGACGCAGGAGGTTGGCCAGGGCGAGCGCCAAAGGCGACGCTCAAAAGAGGAGAGGGGCTATGGAATATGTTGGTTGTTTGTTTATCTCTCAGTTTTGGTAAGAGGGCCAATTTGAGTCTCTGTCATTGTACCTTCGCCGAGTGAGCTGGGCTCTGGGCCATGCCAGTAGCTCCCCAGCCCTACTGTACGTCAACAGTACATATTTGGCCCGGGTAATATATCCTCCTTTATCTTCAGAGAAGTCTCAGGGCGCTACAACAACGCCAGGATTACAAGCCGAATATGGCGAAATGTCCTGTCAAAGTTATGGCAAAAGTGTTCCGGGGTAATTTCATTTATGGTCACTTGAAGTATACTTACGTAACTAGTTAGTTTGTAGACACTAGGGCACGGTTTAGACACCTGTCTTCCGCAATCCTCCTTCTAGGAGCATTCATCACAGCTAAGATCAATTAACCCACCTTTGTCTTCTCTTTGTTCAGATATCTTTTATAGTGCTGACAGAAGAGGCAGTCACTAGATAAGGGTCCGCCGCAACTCTGACTGCACTGGTCGTGACAGGGACGACATTGCTTGCCCCCACTAGTCAAATTCGCCTCATAGGTGCCTGTCGGCATCAAAATATTTAATTAGTTGGTCATTACCTACTTTACTAAAATGCATATAAATAGATATGTGAATTGATTTAAACGAAGAGATTGCCAATAAAGGAAGGTAATCAATTGGAGGTGTGTGTAAAAATAAGCAGACTCTAGTTGCTGCTGTTTCGGTCACCATCTTGGTAGCATTGTTTTCTATCACTTCTGCTACTAACTCACCACCACTACCTCTGTACAACTCTATTAAGGGAGTAAATTTATGCTCATAACTTTGTTGGAAAAAAGTCAGCTGCTACGGATTTGTAATAACCGAATGGTAAATCAGAAGGTTAGAGCCTTGGTAAAATTAAACCAAATTTAACTAAAATAGGAAGACAAGCTACTGATGGATAGTAAAATACTGAACTTTTAATTGATTGGAACATAAAAATGGTAAAAATAGTTGCCATATTATCTTGATTAACAAACAAATTTATCAAAGCAAAGTAATTAGACAATCACAAAGATGGTAACTAACCAAAAATGTTGTCATATTTGATCATACTTTCTCAAATGCTCTTAATTTATTGTCCCAATAGTTTTATATTTTTGTCGAACATTGACAAGTGATTCAATTAAAAATAAAGCTTTGTCACTGCAACGAAAGGTTGAAAAATGACTCAGGCTCGAAATTTGGCTTCAAAGAGCTGGACTGAATTAGCCAACCAAGATGGATCAGTTAGTTTATAGCTAAGCGTCAAATGCATGAAATTTGCATTTTCCACTGGGGAAGTATTTCATTTCTCTACAACAATCAGCTGACTGCATTTTGATGAAGGTCAAATTTGATGAGCACCATTACAGATTTGAAAATTCTGCTTGCCTTCATGGCAGCTGGCCACGCAAATTCCATTGAATTGGGCATTTCGACATCGCACGCACTGATTGGGTGAGGGACCAGAGCATCCGTCTTGGCATTCAGGATGGCAGGGAGCGCAAACACGCACCATGTTGATACTGGCGCTCTGCAATTGATGCGAGGACAACCAATCACCGAGGGGCTCCTGAAGCTCGTGCGGAACATGGGACAATGCTATGTCACCACTTATTGCCAATTTGGGATCTCCCATTTTCCGCTTTTGTCCACCAATAAGATGTAAGAAAGTGCGCTTGGGGCAAGGCTGAAGAGTATTATTTGACCTTATTTTTATATGGGAAATATTTGTGCGGCCTTAAGTAATTGCATAATTTTGATGCTGCATGTTTTCAGAAAGCAACAATAATAAGTTATTAAATTTCCTTCTTAATGACAAACCTGATAAGGTGTAAGGCACTTCAGTCTTAAGCCATGTTCCTCATTCGTCGTTGCTGCAGCAACGACCTGGATGCATTGTGAACAGCCGTTGTGTCCGAACCAATCTCCAGGTCCCGTGCACACTGCACTCCAATTGCTTGATTCTGTGGTGTCTAAAACGCCGCGTGGATGTGATGTGCAAACAGCTGCACATTCATAGCAGATATTCTCTTCGTTGGGAAACTTTCCCAAGGGACATTCGGCACGGCAAAAATTCCCGTCCTAAAAAAATTGCATAATGGAATGTTATCAATCGATATACATAACTTTCTTCCTTAAAAAATACCAGTCAAATTAAATTCGGAAACCAAAAATCATTAGGAAGAACCTTTCTAAATCTGTAGGTGTGTTAATACCATCTTCCAATTAGATTTTAAGATATAGGTGAAGTGATTCGCTTCCAAGAGTCGATCCGGGCGGTGAAAAACTCACCTTGACATGTGCACAACCATAGTTACAGTGATTGGCATCGGGTCCATTACAAGCTCCAGGCATAGAACCACACTCTTTGTGGCACTTTGAACATGATTTTATTTTCAGCGCTATATTTTTATCGATTGTTTTGGTAATCATCACAGGGTAGTAGCCACCGTCGGCTAATGAGCAGTTGAGCACGCATCGACTAGTTTCACCGCGACCTTGAATGAGCCAATGAGCACAGAGGCGACAATTTTCCGGTCCAGGACCCCAGCATCCTTGAGAGAGTTCACAGACGCTTGTATCGCATTGAAAGCCTTTAGAAACTAGATAAAAGGAAAGTGGAATTCAGTAGACGTATTGAAGTGGATAGCAAACCTATAGCGTTTGCTTTCAGACTCTTATGAATCACAGGACAAAAAGAAGCATAATTAAACCACCGGATGAAAATAGGTTGAACGTCAATTGCTTGAATTTAATACTGCCTTAAGAAGCTTTTCAAATGCTCAGAATGCTTGCTTGTAAGCGCGGTCATTTCGAAAGCGAGTTTGGTAACGGTATCATGCAATTCATGCACAATTACTATCAACTAAATGAATTCGGTAGCTTTGTCTGGGGAATGTTTGCGATGCAATAGCATATCTGGTGCGCTACAATTTTCCATACGTTTGCTATAATATCCAGTTGCAAAATCCTGAAACTACTGCTAATTATAAGCTTGATCAAATACCAACACCTACTATTTAAGCCGGTTACTGAAGCTCACCACAATCCTTCACGGTGCGATTTGGAACGACTACGGGGATTGGTATCGTCGTGTTAGTAGTGGTTTTTGGTGCCCACATAAGCGATCGCCAGTTAACTGTATCCGCAAGGCAAAGTTTAGGATTTTGGACGATTTGAATAGTTCCTCTGTATACACCGACATACACCAGCGAGGCAAGACCGAGGTATTCCAGATAATTATTATGGACTATTTTTAACGGAGAAGTGTATCCTGATGGCACCTCTGAATGAGAATGGAAACACTTCAATTAGTTTATTTGAAATTTTTTAACTCCCGAAAGTATTTCTTAGCTAAATTAAAAGCAAATCAACAAATAATTATCTGTAAGGGTGTTCAAATGAAAGAAATTGCCCTTACTAGTATGAACTCACCTCCTCCGATGTGTCGCAACTTTGAGAGAAAAGTGAGATTCTTTAACCAAGGTGCTGTATTGTCCGTTCCAACATAGAGAACACCCGTTATTTCGAAGAGACTTCCAAGACCACTTTGTAAGTCTTCAAATGTCACTGACTCCTCTTCTTTCGTCAGATGGTGGAAAGCATCACTGGATTTTTTTGAAGATCCAAAAGTGTATTAATGCATTTTGAGGCAACGACAACTCCTTCTAGAGAATAGATGACGGTCCGCAGACTGAAGTTGGTTTGCCTAAACTACTTGTAACAAATTAAACTTGGCAGCACTAAATAACACGGCTGTGGGGTAGCTGACATTATAGTCAACTAACAAAATATTGTAATATTTATTTGTAACAATTGCTCACCCTTCGAACGACTGCCTTTTGAGGATGATACTACCTTCCCAGAAGGTGCAATTTACCATTTTCCTTAGGAGACTCTTGTGAAGAAAATCAACCGAAGGTAGCTGGAGCTGCTTGCCTGAGCACGCTTTAAGTTTAAAGAAAGGTGAAAAAATACGGTATTTACTTAAATGAGTAGTTATTTATTGTTATACATATTGATTCACAGAAACGAGATGACAGCCCCTAAATATTCATCCAAAACAAATTTGGTCGATTTGTCAGAAAGGAATAATCATAAATTATTTGCAGATCAAAATTCCCAATGACATAATCAATAAACTCAGTTAAGTATTCAAACAAAGGTGTTCTCAGTTTAAGCTGTAAACTATGCAAATTTTGAACAGGGTTAGTAAGTTAAGCAAGTGCATTACCACAAAAACTTAAAACTCACTTTTTGGGCATCCAGTCGGTGGGCACTGAACACACACATTGTGAACCTGTTGAGTTCCAGGGCGAGAACATTTCAGCACACAGTGGTCTCCATCCCGAAGGAAACCATCTGTGGTGGCAAAATAGGGGGTTTATTCAGTTTATAAAGCATCTACTTATAATAACCTCAGTAAATAACATACCTGGACACTTCGAGACGCACATATGCCCTAATGCTACTCTACCCTCCTTGTTTACTTTCCAAGACGATGTGTGGACATCATAGAAACGTGTGGCTGGACATGCGGAAACACAGTTTCCCTCATGGGAGTATCTTCTGCAGGCCTTGAACAGAGTGGAAAAAGTTACGTGTACATCAAGAGCCAAAAAAATGATATTCCCTGGAACACAAGATTTACCAAGCATTCATTGGCCCTTGTTCCATTACACCCACCGACACATTCATCATGGCAGCACTCCTCTACACCTCCCTCTTTGACACATCTGTTGGGGCCGCTGCAAACTCTCGTCTGACATTTCCTAACTGTGAAGGTGAGAGGGGGGCAACTTAATATAATGCTGTCTTACACAGTATAAAATACACACAGTGGCATACGTATTTGACACTGGTCAGCTCCAGGTCCCCAGCAGAATGACATTCCGTTTTGCTTGGAGCAGTTGTCATGGCATTTCCATTTCATCCATGGTCCATTTCCTGAGGAGAGATTCCAAAGAACAGGATACATTTCGTTTGTCAATATTCCCCCAAATTCACTTGAAATTTTCTCTGAGTCTCGTGCAATGCTTGTTGAGATTTGCTCCTGGTGAGTGGTTCCTTAAGGTAAGAAAACAATGTACACAAAAGTGAAAGAATTCTAAAATGTGAAATGGTCAACTCTGACAAGAAATTAACTTTTATAGAAATAGGTTTACGTTAGGTTTTGTGCAGTCCCTGAATAAGTCATGTGAACAGTTTTCTTTAGTTTGTCTGTGAGAAAACAAATTGGTATCTTTCCAATCCCTATGCTTCAATCATTCAGCTAATGAAGAATAATATTGGTGTAAACCAAGGATTTTGTTATAATAGTACCTGTCGTGACTACAACTGTGTTAACTTCCTTTAGGTCCACTTCCTTATTATTACCTAGGGAAACCTCGGGATTCTCATCATCATTTTGTGTTACATTGTCCATGACCTCGGTAGACACGACTTCTATCGGATTGATTTCTAGGGTACTGAAGCCCCCAATGATCGGTTGACCATTTGTCATTAGTTCCGTTGCATGTGATGGTTGAGCGTTGTCTAAAGCCACCGTTGTAATCACATCTTCATTGGGTTTACGCCGCAGCCGAGAGCTTTGAACTAAAATAAGTGTTTTATAAAAAGAAAGATGATCTCCGTCTGTAAACATTCAAATGTTGAATACAATCATGTGTTTATTAAAAATCGAAAATATTGATTTAGCATTGATGCATATTTATTGAAATCCGGATCTTATAAACCACCACATAAAATTTGAATGAAACTGTCATGGTTTTCTCAAATTCAGTTCAGAAACCTCTGGATCTGTAACTTAACTTTTACGTGAATTTCAAAATGTCAAGACCGGTTAAATCGTTCAACAATTAGGCAATTTTAATGACGACTCGTTGTGATATTAATAATTCAAAGCCGTGTAAGTTTACTTACTTGCTGTAGACCGCTCTCCATTACTCATATTCACAGAAGACGGGGGTGTAGTGGTGAGAATGGATACTTTTGAAGCATTGCCGTACCGAGTGGCACAAGCCGTGATCCAGTGGGAGGTTGCGGATCTATCATTCATGGGAACCAACATCACTGGTTGCAGATCGGGATACTCCAAAATATCATCCCAGTTCACCGAAAATGGTGCGTAGCAGAGGCCCGGATTATCGAAGAACCCCACTCCATGCATAAGAATGGCTGAATCAAGGTTTAATTAAAAAAATGAAATTTTACGATTTCTAAGAGAAGGCATCTAGTAACTAAAATCTGCCGAAATTATTGTAATTTAGCAATATGAATCAATTCTAATTTCTTAAAAATCAGGAATACACTCGGAAATCCTTGATCGCTAAAACGCCTGCAACAAAAAAAATGGAACTCTTTAGGGTTTTATACCAAACTGACCTTCAAGAGAGGGAAACTCGATATCTGACATGAAGTCCCGATCGGAAGTATAAGTTTCCGTCACAAGAAGGGTGAAGGCCTGGCCGCGTATCTGAACCGACTCTTCACCGCGAATTATTCGTAAATTCGGTAATCCGAAATGCGGCTTCGTTACACGACGAATGAAAACGTAACCCGAGACTTCCTCAATAGTGTTTAGGAACTCGACGTCCTCATCTGTAAAACGTGTGTTTTGAAAGACCGGTGTACAAGTGAGCCTGGATAAAAGACTCCGAACAGAGTAATGTTTGAATTATTAAATCTAAACACAAAAATACAAAAATTAGCCCCATCCTTCAATGATGCATGCGTATCACTATTTGTTTCATTTAAAGATGCTGGTATGTGGCATAGAAAAGCAATTTCTTTGAGTAGACAGAGATAATGAGAACTGTAGAAACAACGCACTAGGTCGTATTTCAGAAACGATGAGATTTCCAAGGATGTGGCTGCAGTTGCGAGCGAATTTCGACTTCAATTTTTCGTAATTACCAAACAGGGCATCCTGCCAGGTTGAGAACCCTTTACAAACTTCAAAATGCATGAAAAAACAATTAAGGAGGTTTTCTTCAAAGAAGCAAACTGTAGTATTTCTAACCAATTCAAAATCCACTATTAAAGCATAGGAAGGTATGTGCCAAAATGTCCATAAACGTTAAAAAACGAAAATAAATAAACACTTTTCGGATTGTTAATGGTTTGGTTGGGTTGACTGAAGACGGGTGCTGTTTTAAAACTAGGAACATATCCAATGAATGTATTTAGGTATGATTATTTGGGTCTAACCACAGAAAATATAAATTTTGGCGTCTGAATAGGAGTATCAGTATTGCCCATACAAAGGTCAGAGTGCATTAACAAGTACACCCCTTCTTCAGTAGTAAATTACTTACTTATTTTACCATGATATTTGGGATCTCGAAAGTAGGGAGTGAACGGATTGATAAGTTCGTGGGTAATCAGTTCCGCCTCATCAATGGTAGGGAAATCTTCAGCCCCCATGAAGCAGAGCAGAAGGACTAGCAAGTGCAAAGAGAGCATTTCAAGTAAAAATGATAGTTTGGGGCGGAATAGGTGGTCCGGACACTCACACGTGCCTGGTGTAAGTGAATATGCAAATTGGGCTCGCAGGCGTGTGCACCACTACTTGTACCCGTGAGGAATGTGGGGCGTGCGCACAGGTCCGGTGATGGTCGTGTCGTCACAATGATTGTATTTGCATAAAACAATGGACTAAGCATTAAACAATGAACAATTAGGCGTGGTCCGAGTCTCCCGCCTCACAAATTGTAATTGAGGCAATGGCAAAAGTTTGTAAATGACATTCAGTTAACCCAAAACAAAGTGGTATTTTCCTCGAATTTCCTGCTTTTTTGTTATGGAGTAAATAAAAACGGCACAATTGTTCAGTATCGAATACACTTCTAATTCCAATAGGTCTGAACATGAGTTTAGCCCATTTCTAGATCTTTCCTAGTAAGTTGGTAACCTTTACAAGTTTGAAAAACTAAAGTGTTATATCCAAACGATGGCATACTTAAATGGGCAGTTGCAAATGGGTCGGCTTGATAATCAGCAACACATTTATACCACAATTCTCTTCTTGAATGCATCCTACTTGTCTATGAGCCGTCAAGTCAGCTAATTTGCATAGTGGATGCGAGTTGATAGTCGCCATGACCGAGAAAAGCGTTTATTTTGTTGAGAGGGTTCTGCAGCCTAATTAATTCGGACACCGGGTGCGTTGTTTTTTCCGGCCTTAAGCATTAGTCACAAAGGCATTTAGTTTCGGAAACACGTGATGCTCCGCAAAACCATATCGAGTGATAATAGCGCCGAAAACGTTTATGGGACATAACTGTAGGCATAACGTCAAAATAAAGCGGCGAAGGCTCAACTACAACGTTGATTAGGTTTAAAATGGTAAAATGAATATAAGGTGTTGTTTTGGTCCAAAAATATTTGCTTTGCCTTTGAGAAACATGTCTTTAGATAAACAGCTTTAAAATAACCGCGTCTGGAAACCCATTAAAACATTCAAGCATATTCCTTTTATGACAAGAAGCTAGCCATTCGTTGGTCCACGCTGGGGTCCGAATTTAGTGCACCTGCCTCAGCGTTTTGATTAAAGTGGCAAGATGTCACATTCTTTGCTCTGTAGCTTGTCACCCAGTCTCATTGGCCTAAACCAGAGCCAAAAGATCAAACTTATCCTCCGCTCTCCGTTGTGGAAGCTACTGATGAATGGTGTGACCACTGACGCAGAAAGTTAAAATGGAACTATATCGGTTCCTTGCAGCATCACTAAGTTTTTTTCACAGAAAACATTATTGTGATTGTTGTTTTCCTTTTAAATATGAATGAAGTCAAACTGTTTCCGTAATTATAAAGCTATAATATTAGCAAACACATGCCGACGGCGGGAAAGCAAAGCTGTCTAAAACTAGATAAGTCTAGTTTAGCTAGGATCAAAAATGTTGGATCTTTGTAGGGACAAGTGCACTTTCCGATTTCGCATTTAGACTCCAAACATCCTGTGCTGGTAAGGATAAACTATAAATTTAATTGAAGGATTCTCCACCTTGGTGTTAGTTTATGTAGTAAACATCAAATAAAGGAGTAAATATTGTCTGGAACAGGTTATGTAAAATGCGTGTCATTTTATATTCATTTAAAATCATCAAAAATGAGTCTTAAAGTACAAGATTTGTGCATCTACCCGTATTTTTAATGCCTATGAAATCAGAAACTTTATTCTACATACTTAAATATATTGGGGTTTATTACAGCAAATAAATCCACCAGTTGGTTTATGTTGCTATTTGGAAAGCAGCGTATGGGTTGCAATGCAAAGCAAATTAGTCACAAAATCATTGAAGATTAATTCAAAGCGAAGGGCTTTAAGCCTAAAAAACTGTGCTCTTTTCATATACAATTTACTGGAAAACACTCCCTTCACTGTTTTTTACATGCATAAATTTGGCACTACTTTAGCGTCGTTAGTCGTAAGAACATTGACCTAAAAACAGTCATTTAGTAAGGGAAGAGGGTTAAATTGCCTTGCCACTATGTTCTCACTTCAGTGCTGTCCAGACATAGCTATCCAGGTCCTATCCAACTAGTGGAGAGGTGAAGGAGGCATCGCGTGTTCGCTTCATTGACATCTTCATACAGGTACCGTAGACAGCTTCGTAACGAACTTTCTAAGTGATTCAAGGGAAGTATCAATTCGGCTGTGAATAACATTCCTGCAGAACACGGGACTGGGGTAGTTGCCGGGGTTCGATGGCATTTTCAATCCTCCTGTTAAAGGCCATCACATATTCTCCCATCCGCACCACATGTCCTTCTTCTGTCTTGTCAGAATTCAACTTTCAACCATGGAAATCAGGAAAGTTATCTATTTATATCGTGTTTACGTTGTGGCACCATCAATGTAGTGCCTCAAGACTTTCCTAAAGAAGAAGCAGAACATGACACTAGGGCAGAATATGCGTTACCGACTTAGAGAAAGGCTAGGGGGAGGGGCTTTGGCATACCCCGAAGGTCGTGCCGCCTAACGGAAGTACCAAGGCAGAGCCTTGAGTGTCAACGAAACTAAACCGAAGTATTCAACAATTAAAGCATTACACCTCCTATATTTCACTATTTTCTCAGCAAACCACTATCTTCAGGCGAATCATTTGATCACACTGATTATCTTTTCTTAACTAAAGAATCAGAAGTGTAAGCCGGTTTTTTAGCTTATTTCAAGGATTGGTACACCTTTATTTCTTAATATGACAATTCAGTTTGATTGCTTTATTCAATTCGGTATATTAGCCATATTTTTTCCAGCGGAACAGAACAATATATCCGAAATAAATTTTCTTGGTGACCTTTAATGTACCATCGCTCATAAAATGCCATTTCTATCATTTAGGCTTCGTTAAATTGATCATTAGAAATGCTGTTCAATTTTGTTCTTCCCATCGTTGTTTGGTTACAGTAGGCGTAATATTTAAGGATTTATTAATTAGGTAAGTCGAATTTTGAGTAAAACAGAGAGGTTTTAAATGTAATATGTAGGTCTGGATCTGCACCGATAGTGGACCTTATTAAGGCTGCTTGGCCGTTTTCTCCACAATGGCTTTAAAGAGTAGGATTTATTCTTGTCGCCGTAGTTCCAAATGCTCGATATTGCAAGTAAGGATGTTCACTGAGATGTTAAACGAAAATTTATGAACTATGCATGAATATTTAGTAAGATTACTTTCATAATTTTTCTTACGAATGATGGTGCACAATTTGAACAGAATAACTAGTGAAACACTTATCAATGCATTCAGACTACAGAAGCTTGCCTTACACATACTTTTGACAAACACGGTTTGAAGTGGCGTTGTCAACACGTTTTGTATTATGTCCTTTACAGAGTAAAAGAATTGCGCTTGTTTTGATGCCAAATGTACATACACAGGCTTTTAGCATTTGTTGATGAACTAACATCAGCATTCATGCCTAAAGCCACATAATCCTTATTCACCTTAGTATCACGCCTCCTCCCACAATGTCATTCGATCAGTTTAACCAATAAAATTCATCCGCTTACTTGTTCAAGCAGGACTTATGCTTACCCAACTTTTTACTAGTCGTGTTCATTATTGAGAGCATTATATTAATATTTTCCCTGAACTTATTTACGATGCACCAGTAGTGTTGACGTCTGAGCAACAAATGACACACTCATAAGAATTAGACAGATAATGAGCGTATCACAGTACCTCTCCCTTTTAAGCATCGACCTTAGCGCTCCCCTTGGTCTACCTCTTGCTTTAGTCAACATGACATAGTCAATGATGTAGGAATACCCACGAACCACTCCTGCTTGTCATCAAATTTCCGTGCAACTGAGAAGATATTTGACCGCAATGCCACTAATCCCTCTTGACGATTTCACTAGATCCGGAGTTTTGCCCTGTTTGGGAACTGTGTCGGGAGAAGAAGAATGTACCGTTTATCTCGTGAGAACGCTGGCCTAAAAGCATTATGTTCTCACTTCAGCGCTGCTTGGCCATGTCTGACTAACTTCTATCCAGCTAGTAGAGGGGTAAGGGAGGCATCGCGTGTTCACTTTATTGACATCTTCATACACGTACCGCAGACAGCTCCGTAACGAACTGTCTAGGTGATTCACGGCTAGTATCGCTTCGGTTGTGAATAGCATTCCTACAGAACATGGAACCGGGGTAGATGCTGAAGGTTGACGTTATCCTATTAGATGGCTTCGCAGATTCTTCCAACTATATCATATGCTCTTCTTCTGATGCGTAGGGGTTCAGTATTTAGCCATGGAATTCGGGGTATTTCTTTGGGATTAGGTTCCCTTTTCACTGTCACCAATACAGCACCCTGAGGTTTTCCTGAAGGCGAAAGATGTAATCATACTAGGGCAGAATATGTGTTGACGATGTAGAGAAGGGATTATGAAGGCTACTGGCGTAGCTCACAGGCCTAGTCGCCTAAAGGAAATACAAACGTGAACTCCCAGGTGTCTGGGGAACCAAAACGAAGAGTTACTCAAGAAGTCTAAACATCACAATAGTATTGCGGCTAATAATACGCTTACAAACGCATATTTAACATCACGGTGGCCATCATCCACTCCACTTTTATTCACAAAAACAAAAAGAAAATTTGCAGCTAAATACAATCAGAGACACTTTAGTGTTGTCGGTTGCAGAGAATTGGACTGCAAGACATTTGCAGAACTTTAGAATACAGATTTAAAAAAGCAAAATGATGCTTTGAAAGCATTTGAATAGGTGTGCTGCGTTACCGGATAAAGTATAAATACGATTCGTGCAAAATTCTATGAGCTGTGCCACAGAATCCACACCAATTCACGATATTTTACTAAAATTTTTAATTGTTTATTGATAACAGCTGTTAAGTTCCAGATTACAAGCGCAATTTTTAGCCTCAATCTATGGATAAAGTTGAATGAGCTGCCAATGTGCGGAGAGTTATTTCGCAACATTTACAAGGAAAGAACTGGTAATAAAGTTACTCCTACAAGTTTAATTAATAAACCTGAATCACTAGATTGCCTCAACAGTCAAACATTTTAGCGAAGGCTTTTCCCATTTATTTTACCATATGCATTACTCGGGTTTCGTGTATATGGATTATTTGTTTAACCAAACGTTTCGGTTACGCGGTTACTGAAGAGCACGGTCATTGTACTTCCGCTGGGCAGCGCGGCCTCCAGGATATGCCATTAGTTTTCAGCCCTTTTAACGGATTCGGGGTGTTACAATAGTAGCAGCGGAATGCTAAACTTTGGTGCGACAGAAGAAGTGCATGTACTGCGAATAGGAGAATCTGTGACGACCCTTAAGAGAAAGGTTGAGAATTGTCATTACCCTCGGCGCCTATCCCAGTTCCCTGTTCTGCGGTAATACTATTAACAACAAAAGCGATAATAGCTGTGGCAGTGAACAATCTGAAAAAGTTTGTCACTGAGTTGTTTATGATACCTAGATGAAAATGTCAATGTAGTAAGCTCCCAATGCCTACTCTACGTCTCTGCTAACTGGATAGAACCGAGGTAGACATGGTTGGGCGGCGCTGAAGTGAAGACCAAGAAACAAGATGGAATAGAAGCGAATCCTCATCTTTACAAAACTATTTTAGATTCTGTCCTTTATTAAATGACTACTTTTAGGCCAGTATTCCTGGTCACTTTGGCTTCAAATACACTTAAGCTATGGCGGCTATTCTGATAGACTCGGGACGCTACATGCAGTCTAGGTTGTCGTAATCGCTGTAGCCATATTTGATGTTAAATAATCATGCTGGACAATTTTTAACCTATAATTAACTACTTAGTATTTTAACAACCCGATGCTGCTTTAAAAAGCGTTGATTGCTATACAGCTCATGTTTTTATGAATCTTAAGCTCATTTCCTTATTTTTAGTTTACGATGCTCATTTTTACTTCTTGTAACAACCAAATGCTGTTGCACTCCAGTTAGCATAATTTCTAATTAAAATGTGCCAATGAGTAAAAAAGCCTTAAAAAAACATCTAGGTACGCGGTTTTAAAATTAAAATGAGTGTGAAAACTTGCAATAGCAAAAGGGAATTTACTATAATAATCTCAGTAACTAAACATAAGTACAAGGATTTCGAAGACACTAATTACCCTGGAGAAACTCTATATTACAGTTGTACTATTAGAATACATAGCTATGTTAGGCTTGGTATCATTTGCCACAAATATCCACTTTTCTTAAGACCATACAAAAGAATCATAAAGAAAATCCAATTCCGAAATCACTTTCGGCTTATAGTCTACTTGCCACTTTTTAAGTAGCCATTGTATCGAATGATCCTAATTTGTCACATGGTAGCAAAACTCGGGGAAATGATACTTATTAAACTTTATATTACTCTGCGTAGTTTCTTCAGTCTCCGTTGTTGGTTCTTACAATTTTGCCTTCTAGCCCTTTAGTACGAAGATATTGAATATTGCCCCATGAATATGGCCTATCTCTTAAAAAGTCACACTTAAATATCCCCCAACTCTCATGTGAGCAAAATATTTGTTGTAATATAGACAACAAAAACGCACATATTTGTTACCATTTAGCACATGGGTAATGAGTTAATTGTTTGGTGAACACTTGGGTTTAGTAACGGACCACTTAGGGGCTCCGGTAGCCCCCGAACCCTTCTATAGGTCAGCACGAGTATCGTGTCTTCTTTCGTCTTCTTGGAAGTCTTGGGGCGCTTCACATATAGTATAGCTGTGATCAAAAACTTTGAATCTAGTATACCAATTACAACTTATTTTTTCTTAACTCTTATTTGTGTCCTATACGCTTCGTTTATCTAAAGAATAAACAAACAATTAATCTTTCAGGCATATTTTTAAGCCTTATTTACAAAAGCCATAAAAAAGGATGCTTATAACCGTATAGAGCCGAGGTCTTCGCAGTAAGTTAGCTAAGTTTGAGCTAGTTTGGAATCGTATTTAGAGCAAAATCTGTTTGCCTCCATTCAAGATCTTTAAAAAATTTAGTTTGATGCAATTATAAGTGGAACGGTACTATATGTTCTTTGATAAAATATAATGAAACCCAACGGTTTCCGCCATAGTGATAGAACGCACACTTCGACTTCACCATTGTTGAGATCCTTTTTTGCCACGTTGTCACCACATTCTTTATCTGGTACATAGTTAGGCAATAAAAAATTGTACGGGACTTTCCTCCACATTTACGCTAAAAGAGTATTTATTTTTTTGGAATATTTTGCAGTTGGGCATCTATCAAACGAATATTTAAGACTAAATAAGATTATAAATCCTAGCGGTGCAACTTATTTAACAAAACCATATAACTTCGTGAATAGGGCAGTAAAGCCTGCACCAACAAGTGTGTTTCGGCTTTCTTGGCCCTCGAAATATAGTTTCGTGTTTCTCACAGTTTGTAACTTATGATGCTGCACGATTTCTTGCCATCAAAAGAAATGGCGGTCCTCCAGTCACTATCCCGCACGTTTATTAAACAACGGGAAGTTAATTTTCATACTTGTTCTACCTCACCAAAACAGTTAATATCATTCGAAACAGTGGTTTGAAATTCTTGTTGGCTGGCACTTTACAAGTCAATTACATCTGAATTCTTCCTTAATGATACATGTAACATCTTTTTCACATGCATGAGGGCATAATACCATAGTTAAAAGTCAAATATGCAAAAAGAGCCGATCTTTTTAAGGGAAAACATTTAAAAACGGGGATGTAAAATAGTGCTCAATACTTACCAACAGCATTATTTTTCATAGGAAAATGAATCCAAGTTGCGAATCTCACTTCTGTTACACCTTTTTTCATATCTTTATTGTTCGTGGATATTTTGCATTCTTTAAGACCTACTATACGTTTAAACCCAAAAAATGACATATTTTGCCTGTTTTCGCTGCTTTTTCCCTTCTTCTTTCGGCTTCACACTCCTGGATTGAGAAAGATTGTTCAAGAAAGGTAACATGAGTTATAGAAGTGTAGAATTACAACAACAATCTAAATTTCATGGAAGCAATCCGGATTTTTTTAGCCTCCCTTGAGCCCGATGGCGTTTCCTCATCCATACGGTTAACCAAACCTGTTCACTTGCCGCTTTAAAACTGCATTCAAATGCATATGTATTATGCAGCTTTCCTTGTTGCTTTGACCTCCCTCACTGTTTTCTTGAAAGCTTGTTTCTTCAAACATCATTTTCTTTGTGCTTCTTTCTTCATTTGGCACATAGACCTTTTTTTTAACCGGCGGTCTACCTCTGTAAAGACGCGTTTTATTTCCATGATCTGTTATGCATTGTGCACAGACCTGCCTATTGTACACTAAGTAACTTGTTGGTGAGATGGGTTGTCTTTATCACTCAGAATGCATCTTCACTGTAGGACGATGGAGCCTTGGGTGTACTGCATGGAGTGAAATGGTTCTATAGAACTACACTGGATCCCCTTCTTGATAGACATTGGACTGACTGCGCTTGTCTTATTATCATGCCTTTTGTCAAGCATTCGATAAGCATTGATAGTTGTGTGCGAGTCTGGAAATTTGTCTCACCTTTACCATTTCAAGGATATGCTGGTTTCCTCTCTCTGTAATCGGTATTGGACCCACAATATCAAGACCCCCTGTGTCTAATGGGACCCTGTGGCACAAAATAAAGTGGTTTAGTTGTTGCAAACTGATATATTTAAAAAACCCAATTATTTTTACAAAATCACGCATTCGTGGAAGTGGTTCCTACCTTAAATTTGGAGGAAAATCGGAGTTTAAAAATTAAAACTCACGCATACAATTTTGTGCCGCAGTGGAGCACTTTAATGCCTCGATGGGATTTAATGGAATCTTCTATGGCAGAAAAGAATAATGTGGGCAGTATACCTACGAACTTAACACAATATGGATAGATCACGCAGAATTTCGCTATCAGTAAACATCTACCTTATACCACAAATGAATGCAGGTGATTAAGCTCGTGCGCAAACAGAACAAGCAAAGTTTTTGATTCTTTGCACTGTAAACCATGATGAATTCAACCTCATCGTGCACCTACTGGTCGCATCTTCCCTTCTTATGGTGAAATCATAACCTAACATTGTGATGCAATTCCTATAATCCTATTTACTTCCTTTTTACTAGATTGGTAAATTTATTTGGATACACGTAAATTGTGTCAATTCCCATTTATTTTAAATTTGTCTAAGAGAAACGATTCATACTTATGTGATTACAGAATCCACGTTCGTTCTTTATTTGACTTAGACTCGATAATTTGGTCAAATAAGTACTAATTTTATAATCGAGAATTCATACGAGGAATGTGCATGCCACATGAGGACATTCACAGTAGTGTTGCTTTCTGTAACTCATGACTGGTGCATGTTTCGTGCGATAGTCCAGACACCGTTGACCATATGTGGGAAAGCTTAAAGCCCTCGGATGCTCGTAAGACTCAAATTGAAGAACTTATTTACAGTACGATGGTGAAGTGCTGGACTATAATAATGAAGACATTTTAAGATTGGCTGCAAGTCAGCTAGCGTTGATCGTTGCCGTAGTAATTCACAGCTAACGAACGGTGGGTGACGGCATATTTTTTGTGCGCGTATATTCACGTGAGGAGCAATGGAACTACTTTGACTTAGTATTATGGATAGTCTGGGTACTTCATGGATAAGGTGATACAAACAGAAGTTGTTAACTCTTAACCGCTTCTTCGAAAAGTTAAAACGTTGAAAAGAATAGAGTGTTTTGTGAATAAGGGTCAAAAGAGCCATTTTTCATTCTTTCGAAGGATCACTTAAGTCATACTCTAGTATTGCAAAAGCACGATGCAATGTCAATTCACCCTCGTGTTTTCAATGTGACAAGATGATATAGTATAAATTTTGGTAAATTGTTATTTACTGTATTGCTTTAAAGTGGCAAATATAGAGAACAGATGCGAAATGCGATTTATGTTTTTCCATGATTTTCTTCTTTAACTCAGTAAGGAAATTTATAAGGAAACAAACAGATACAGTTGTTTGTTTTTGAGAAGGATCATTTGAGGGTGCATCAAAATACACAGACTTAATATGTGGGAAGGTTGCTACTGTTCTTTTCAGCAAAATTGCTTTTTGACGATGCTCAATTAATATTTTTAACGAAATCGATGAAATTCTGCCACCACTTGCACTATCGTACCAACAATAACATTTCTGACTAAAAATATTTACTAGAAGTATAAATATTCCATGCAATATGTAATACGTAATATACTCGGTGTTTCTCCCTTCTGACTCAGGCTTATGCTCCAAGAATAAACAGATGAGTTGGATGAGGACTGACTTTATGGGGTAGTGATAAATACAGGAGTACAGATGTGTTGATTAACCATGTTCGGATATCATTTCCACCGCGAGATTTGATGGTGTTCTATCCTTCAGGCTTGTATTTGCTGACCGCCTCTCCCATGGTGTGTTTGAGCCCGCTTTGACCTAATGGCGCAGAGCTACGCTACGTGGACCTCTTTTTAAATAACATTTTTATGTTTGCGTACTTTATCCGTCCCCACATTAAACCCACAAATCGGAATAATTCACATGAAGTTTTGCTTTTCTTAGGTCCTGAGGAGTGAGAGTTAATTTTAGTATCCTATGGTAATTAAAATTACCGTAGCTACAAATTACACGCGAAAACTTTATCGCCTAAATAACCGTGAAACCTCCTCTTTGTTGTTATTAATGAGAACTTTCGCCTAGTATCCCATCATTATATCTTGACGGCCAAAACAGCATGAATAATGCCCTATGCATATTTTAAATGAAATCCTTGTAATAAACTTGGTGTTTCTCTCTTCTGTCTCAGCCTTATCCCCCCAAAGCGAGCAGACGAGTTGGAAGAGGACCTACTTTATTGGGTGGTGATAAAAGAAGGGGCACAGATGTCCCGGTTAAGCGTGTCCAGGAAACATTTTCCCGGGAGTCGATGACGTCCTATTCGTTACAAGATTCTTGCTGACTAGCTACCTCTCACCTGAGAGGTACTTTAAGACAAACATGCACTATAAATAATACTGTGCATTATAAATGCAATATTTCTGTTTATTATTACTATTTCTAAAATGCAGAATGCTGTTGTAATTCATTGTGAAGGTTACGAATTAATAGAGTTTGTAACCACTTATTACATGCTTCACAACTTACACAATTTGCTGCTTACCCCCCATCTGCAGTTTAGACAACCCTAGCAGCATTATCTTATGTACTGCCCTGAGACTCCCCTGAAGACCAAAGAAAACATAATAGTCTAGCAGAATGTGCATTGTACTGTAGAACTTAACTCTACTGTAGTGGCCCAGAGGCTAGGCCGTCCAGCAATGGAAGCAACGGTGGAGCCTCTAAGTGACCCGTTACCAAAACCGAGAGTTAACCAAACAATCATTGTACTACACTTGTGCTGTGGTAAAGTAATTTATTCATTCCAGTTGCAACAAAAGCCTACCACTTACCGAACCTCAAGCATAAGATGATGAATCAATTGAGTCTGGGAAGTGGCGCCACTTTTAACGGGTCACAAATACATGGAAACGCAATAATGGTGAGAGTACAGGAGGATAAAATTATTTCCCTCATTATTGTCACTTGCTTCTCTGGCCAACACACTCATGTATTCCATATGTCGGTCTAAAGTCAATTGTAGTTTAAATACATTATTTTGGGAGCAAACACTTTTCTTAATTGCAAAATGGTTGCCTTCTAGGAAGTGGAACAAATATAACTGCATTACGACTCCATCTGTGGTTTTGGTTTGAGGTTCTAGTTAGTACATCTATCAGTATCGCAACCAGAAAACGAAATGAATGATTGGAAACTATTGTCAAATAGTGATTGGGCATAAACCAGTGATTGGTTTCGGTAGATGATTTATTGCCACCAGTAGATACTTAGATTTTGTTTTCTTTAACCATTTGGGTTACCATAGCTCAAAAATACACTCTTTAGACCCCTTGACACTATTTCACCCTTGCAGTACTGTATCATTAACCGTCCTCATTGGTGAGTTTGTACCCGCTTCGTCCTGGTGGCGCAGAGCTACCCAAAGTAGACCTACTTTTGAATAAGATGATCCTTTCATGTGTGCATAATTTAACCGCCCCCGCACTAAATCCATAAATTGAAATAATTAAATGATGTTTTGCTATTCTTAGTTCTTGAGGGGCGTGTGCTAATTTCAACATCCTGTGTTGATCGAATTTTGTATGGTTACAAATTACATTAGACAACTTCACCTCTAAAATGTCATGAACTCTCCCCTTTATTCTTAGTATTAAGAATTTTGCCAAATATTTTGCCATTGTATTTTGATAATCTAAAGCAGCATAGAATAAAGCTCTACTACATTTTAAATGTAATAAGTATAATTTCTAAAAATTGAATCTAGCCATCAGTAGATATGAGTCGTTATGACCTAAGTGAAAATATCTTGACAATGGAAGAGCGTATAAAACATGTGGGCACTAATGCAGCGTGCCGATGTTTTCCTGAAGACGAAAGAAAACAATGCTATGGCAGAATATGTATTGCCGACGTACAGAGGGGCCGGGGCTACGGGCCTAGCCCAGAGGCCACGCCGCTGGGCAGAAGCATAATAACTGAGCCCTTCGGTGCCTACGCAACCACAACGGAGAATTTAGCAAACATTCGAAATGTTACACTATTTTTGGTGACAGAGTGAAGTTGTGGCCTCTCTGATTTGTTGAATACACAAGCCATATTATTTTTATCTGCACTTTCAATTAATAAAGCAGATACAGCTGTTCTCAAGCCTCCGAACAAATGCACCCTTTTTTGTGAAAAAATTGGTTTAATAGTATAAATTGTTGCATTGATAGTAGCAATCATCCCTAAGAGCTAATAACGGAAAAATAAGTTTATTTTTAGTCCAAGTAATTGTGAATTAGGTGGGAGGCTTGGAAACTCGTAAGATTTCATTCTTACATAAATACCACCAGCTATGTCTTAGGAATTAAGCAACTATTTTTATATAAGTAAATATCAACGGGCGACAAGTTTTACTGAACTTTTAGTAAATGTTTTTGAATCGCCTCTATCAGCTTCAAATAATGGAGAACCAATTTTATGAGAAGAGTATTTAAAAAAATTTAAGTGTTAAATTATTAAGGTTCATGAATGTGTTTCAACAAAGCAATTAGATAACAAAAATCAGCAACTTGCAAAGATTTAGTTCTATAGAATTATCCGACAAGAAAAATATGATTCGCCTCTCCTTGAAAACAGATAAAGGTGCTAAAGCTAGGTATTTCACACCATAGACGTATTGGTGGATGCGTGCATGGCTCGTTTTGATTAATTTATTTAAGGTCATTCTAGTCAAGACTGCCCTGTTACTGCGTTATGCATTCACAATTGAAAAGGTTTGGTTTAATTTACGTAGACATTTCACTTATAAGTATTACTGAGCAAGTAATAGTGAAATACTTCCAAGTGGTTGAACTTCCACAAACGTTACAAAAGTGTATGGATGAAGTTTTTTGCCCACGTGACCTAGACGCGAATTACTGCAAATAGCTTTCATCAAAGGCCATGACGTTAGTAATAGAGAGTGCGCAAAATGTGAAACCTTAGTTCAATCCTTAAATCTTCCTGTCTTTCAGATCTGACAAACAAGTATCAGGCTGAAGCGTACAAGACAATTCATATTACTACACTGTAATATGGCAAATACCATCCAAACCACACACACTGACTTTGCATTTGAATTATTGCGACCTACGAATATGATTTCTGTTTTGCTATTTTTATCCAGTCCAAAAAGGGGGAAGTGTCCAAAGGCATGAACTGCTAGCAAATTGGTTGGTAAAAAATATCCGCATAATGAATTTAAATAAGCAATTAGGACCAAAATCTCTCAAAAACCTTCACCGAGAATATGAAGAATTAATTTACTTGCAATTTAGTGACCGATTTTAGGTTAGAATGAAGAGTTTTAATAAAATATTGTAAAGAACCACCATGTAATCGTATTTAGATAAAATGGTAGAACTACAATGCTAAAAAGGGGGCATAAAATGCTACTTTTTAAAGAATCCCGTAATCCTGGGAAGGTCTTACCTAAAACAAAAATATTTTCTACCTGATAATAAGATGTGTATAAACAGCAGTCGCACCAACCAACTTGCAATAAAATTGGAGAGGGGAAAATGTTTTTACAAGCATCTGACATTAAGTAGCAATACTTGCGTCCACTAAAAGTTTTAATATGATCTAGAAGTTTATTGATAATATTTAGCATTTAATGACATCCCTTTGGCACAAGCATCCTTTCTAGGGATTTGGAAGAGAAATGATTCGGAGTCTGTTCATTGCATCTCAAATATTTAAACAACCACGCCTTCAAGGAACTGCGCAAAAACTGCAAGACGTAGTGCAAAAAGTGCGCAAAATGCAGACATTTCCAAATTGTGAACTACGTACGCAAAGATCGGACTGATGCAACTATGCACTAAGCTCATTTGCAGAGACCAATGCTTTATTAGTCTAATCTTCGTCTTCTCTGGTTTCTGCCTACGGTACAAGAGCATAAAGAATTGAGGAGGTATCGATGATTTAAATAAGATACAATAATCCTAGATGTCCCACCTTCGCCATGCGTTACTAGGACTTCGAATTGGTTGCTACCCTATTCAGAGAGCTCTTCAAGGTCAGCCCTTTGGAAGTGCCACGTTTTAGTGAATTCAAGAGTATGTTGAGATTGACTTCGACCCTTTTAATATGTAAACACAGATTTATTTACTACAATTTAGGTATGGATTACCTTAGCGATGGTAGGCTAGAGGTGAACGCAAAAGTCTGGGCGGTTCTCCCTATGGCTTTCTGCGATGACTCGATTCCACTTGGAGAGGTTTCAAGGGTGCATACGATTGTGCATATGCACTATACAGCACAGACATGCGTCATTCTACGGACGCTTTTTATCGCGCTCTTTACTATTCTCCTTCTGTTCTGGTTCCTTATCGCACCAAATATGGCTTAGAATCTGACGCGTGGGATTCAAGCTTGTCTGCTTTTTGACTTTAAAATTAGTCTTAAAACTTGCAAAACTTCTCCTTAAATTTCCACACCGTTTAGAGAAGTTGTGGTGCGCAGTAGCAGAGCCTAATATCCGGAAACGGTTAAAGCAAATTGATGCTTGAGTTGATTCAATCCAAGACATTTCGTTACAATGAGGAGGAACTATTCTTGTTCACACAGAATTGCGGCGCTGTTAGCACTTTGCTTTCAGTTGCGTTTGGTGCAATTGGTGACGAGGCAGTCCACTTGATTTTGTCAGCTAAAATGGAATTGGTGTCAGGTGCCTTAGCAAATGATATGAAGCCTCGGTAAGTACCACTTTGTGGTTCTTTATTTGCCGCAAGCACCCTATAAAGTGTGCCATTTTGAGGGATTATGCTGCCTGACCTGCGATAAAAAATGGATTTTGCGAGGCAAGAGAACACATTGAGGGTCATCTCTAACTGATTTACTATCCACTCTACACCTTCAATGCTTCCAACCCTCCATTTTCAGAGGATTGTGAAAGCTTTAAATGCGTGGGTGTAGATGTGTTGAACTGCAGACATGGTCTCTCACTCGATGAAAGCCAAACGGCATGACGGCTGAGATTAATCTGCCAGATACAGCATGATACAACTTAGAGGCGCGGAGGAAGAGCTTAGCCTTTAAAAACAGCCAAGAATGGCGAAATAGCTGGAGGCAAGCTCTACTATTGTGCTCTCAAGGCATTCCTTTACCACATAAACTCAAACTTCGAAACGACTTCATACCCGAATTTAGGATGAGAGAGATACTGTCTTACCTCATCCCTAGCCCAATTTCTATCACCTGCCTATTTAGGTGTTAGACATCCGTATGCCCAAATTTGAAACAGAGTAGTCATGTGCGGAGTGGAAGAAATGTGAACGTTTGACAACCAATGAACTTTCCTCGTAATAATCATTAAGGTATGCATAACAATGTCAACTGAATGAATGTGAGAATTTTCTATTTCCTGATCTCATTAATGCTTGCTTCACAGTTAGCATAATTTGGAACGATTTTCATTTTCCAAACTCTTTCAGAATTGGATACGTTACCCAAATACCACTACTTTTGCAATATGCAGAGTTGTTTAAAGTTTTGTTCTTTTGTAATATTACGAAATTTTTATCTGATCCATTTTAAAACGTGGCTGGATCCTGATTATCTAGATACTCCAAAACACAATTAGTCCAGCCTTATTATTTGGATGGCAAACTAAAAATAGATCAATTTACAGAAAATGATTTTCTAAACTAATTTACATTTCGCAAAATCCTTTCTTAAAATAATTGATACTAGTTCAGCATTATGCACCGCATTTCCCTTCTTTGA
The DNA here is from genome assembly GCF_000524195.1 of Echinococcus granulosus. NCBI lineage: Eukaryota > Metazoa > Platyhelminthes > Cestoda > Cyclophyllidea > Taeniidae > Echinococcus > Echinococcus granulosus. Next base: position 143,442 of record NW_020170451.1, on the reverse strand, counting down.
CAGCACATTTGAGTCATTTCTGTTTTAGACTCGTGTTTAGCCGCAAAGCAGTATTTTACCGCCTCCTTTCTTCAGCAGGACCAATAAAATATACACTCTTAAAGTTTGGACATTGAATCGTTTTTGATACATTTATTTAAAGCACTGTAAAATAACACGATTCATATCACTGTTAATAACAGGTTTCTTTGTCAATATCGTACCAGAATCAACTTAAAATAAAGCAGATCCAGTTATAGAAAATACTTAAGCACCTCCGTAATGTAGATCTACTCCGAAAGGAAAGTTGCGTAAACTTTGAACGTAGGAGGAATCGGTACTGCAAATCAGACTACGTTTATGCACTTAAATTGTTCGCATCCTGACTAGCAGCGTTGATGAAAGTCTCTAAACACCGAAGCAGACCCTTAATTAGGGATCTATGACAGTTAGCATTCTGGGGTTATACCAGCTTAGTTCTTTTGTTTACTTGCCAAAAATGTGCTATTTTGTAGAGTAAGTACTAAATTGCTGAAGTTCCTCACAATAACAGGAATAGGAGGGTCGTAGATACTACTTAAACAAACTTTCGAAACTTATTTGATTTATTGTACATTCGGAACCACCTTAAATTTCATTTTCAATTTTATAATGACATCTGCCATGAAAATTCCCATTCAAAAGAAAAATATCAACAAATAAAATAAAATCCCCACATTTTAAATCAAAATTTACAAAGGCCGTCAGTCATTCATTGATTCACCATAGGGTTACAAAATTGGGAAAATGACAACGGTAATTGCTGGAGGGAATAAGTGGGGAGGGAGATGGAGACGAAGAGCGCTGGAAGTCCCTCCACCGACGATCAATCATATCCCTCACATAACGGTCTGCTGAGACAGTGCTATAACATTCGAATTCGAGGCGGAGGGAGGCACAAAATTTTTCGACCTGGCCGAGGAAATGGAGACTCGGACCAACGGCGGAGCGGAGGTGATTGGCCAATGTAAAGGCCTCAATTACGGAGAGCGATGAGTGGACCACGAGGTAGGCGATTACCAGACTTGGCGACCGCGACACGCCCGCCTGGCAGTGAACCAGCACCCGCCCACCTGCTCGCATTGCCGCATCTGTTTACAAAGATAAGCCGGCAAGCCATGACTTTCATTCCAAATATTCCAATCTACTATCATAGAGCAATCTAACGTATCCATTCATACCACGTGCCCCACCTGTTCTTAATGAATCGGAGATCACATTTGTCAGATCAAGATGCTCCTGTTTGTGTGCAAGTCATCATATTTGAGCCCTATTGCATGGCTGATGCAGATCACGTGACATTTGTAAAAAATTCGTGCAAGAATTCCTTAACCTAGCAACAAATAGGTCATCACGTGAATCATTTTACCGTTTGTTACATAACCCTAAGTTTGACATGACCATGCAGAATTCTTATGCGAATCAGTACAGAATAAAGTTACCAAATTTTGCAAAAATATTCTTCAAACCTTTCCTGTAGTACAACAGATTCCAACATAAAATATAGGAGGCAGGAGTTAGAGTCAGGAAAAATTCCCGCTTTTAACGGGGAATAAGGTCAAAAGTGTTAATGTAGTTTTTTAGTCATCAATGGATTTCCTGGTTGTAAATCTCAATATATGTTCATAGTGATCGTAAAAATATTATCAATATGCGATTTTAGGTCAGCTTATTTCACAGAACTTTAATGTTATTTTATTAACACTAAACTAATTGTTTCACTTAAAGTAAGAATCAAAGTTTTAAAATCCAAGTCATACCGTTAGTCATTGAGCTAAAAACTACCCTCACTCATGTTTGTTTGTTCATTCGCAAGCAATTTAAGGGATGGGAAGTTAAATGCTCATCCTGAGTTACTAAGCGAACAACATAGCAACTGGGCTAGGAGGTAAAGAAAAGGTCTCACCGATGAATTCGATGGCTGGTCTGAAGTAAGGCATAAGATCAGCCTGGTTATTGTCGTCGACGGGTACGCGGAGATACTCAATTTTTCCACCTCCTTCGAAGAAGTTGGGCTGTTCGTAAGTGGCGTTGATGACGTGTGTGATGCTCCTCTCCTCCATCATTTGGGCGTCCCTTGAATCTCGTGCATTCCCTGAACATTGGTTTATCGTCAGTGCTTGAATAGAGAACCTACCGAGAAAGAGGAATTCAAGGATCTCTGAGACAGGTGGATCCACAAAGGGTGATCGATAGGAAAAACATTTGGAATCGGAGAATCTAAGGATGGGATTGAGCTTTTGCAGCCTTTCGCAGCATCTTTCCCGCAAACTCCTTTCCTTTTGAGTAATCTTGACCGATTCCACAGCCTTTGTTGAAGATGTATCACCTCTGGTCACTATTAGTGCGTCTAGTCGACGATATTATTTTTGGTAAATCATTAAGTCATAGAGTATGATGTAGTCTGGTTACATATGTATTCAAAAATTACAAAATACTACGCTCATTTATTATTTTATCTATTCCCTTAATAAAAACTTGCTCAAAATAAACCAAGCTTGCTCAATTTACATCATATTTTCCAAATGATTAATTGTTTTTTTAAAATAGCTGGACCAAAATATGCCAATTGATGTAACTTTTCATGTCATGGTAAGGGATGGAACAGTGCATTGGCGTTACCTGACAATAACTTGACTTCAATAAGACCCAAAGGCTGATTTTGAAAGCTTGCAGAGTATTGTCTGCTCTTATAGCTGCTAATGACTGTCAACCATGTGGTGAATTTGAGTAGTGGGACTGAGAGAATCTGAGGATCTTGCCGAAAAATAAGAAGAAATCTCTTCAATTTTGCGGTCTTCATCTTTCTCTCGGGAAAATTTTGCTCCACGCTTGATAACTTAACTGATAGGAAGTAATCCACTGACTTCAACGCCGGATTTTGGAAGAAAAAGGCGGGTGCCTGTAAATTCTTATTCTTTATGAACTCCATCTAAGCAAATTCCATGCTCCAGACGACTTACACAGTGGCTATATACAGGGCGATCTGAAATATTATTGGCTTGAATGTACCAATCAACAAGCGCGGAAAACACATCCAACATGGCGCAGACTTGACAAGGTGGTTCGTATTTTAAATCTGTTTAATCATTTAAAATAACTGAATATAAGGCACCTATCAAATTCACTTCACCGCTATCAAACCAACTTATCACTTATAGAACATGCGTCGTAATTTGCTAAAATTCAACACTACACAGGTCAGTTTGGCATTGACAGTATTTGTCCGTAAGGTTTGTGTCAAGCGAAAATATGCTTAAGTGGGATTTAAGCATTTGCTTATCTTACGTTCCAAAGCCTACAAATTCACGAGGAAATTCCCGTTGTTATTTTCTACTAAAAGGTCAACTGACACAAGGAGCTACGCACATTGTTAAGTCTGTTGATACCGACTTTTGATACCGACCTGAAGTCTGTTGTAGTTTGTAGCGGAAGTTGTTTCTGGTAGCAATTACAGGAGAGATTTTGTTTTGATTATGCATCAGAAAAATAAAAAGCACAGCCTTTTACCCATTCTTTGCTTGGCTATTCTATCGTATTAATCAAAGCACCTTTGTCAGTCATTCGATGTTGTCTCAAATTTGTGATGTATTTCAAGTAATTCTTTCATTTAGAATATCCAGCTCATCAATCTTAGTGCACTTGTAATCAAACTTTCCCAGTTGTTCTGTTCATTTTAGTCATTTCCTTTCGTTGACAGGCTCATCAATTCTGCTTTGATCTGCATTATGTGTTACATAAAATTCTAGGGTATGCTGTTTCTAAGGTGACTTTCAGGCCATTGGAATTTTCAGCTTGTACTTTAGGGTGGAAAAATTAAACACACAGGTAAAAATTTACTTCTGTTTCAAAGTGTCACCTGATCCTGACTGATTTGTTTGTAAGATTTGAACGAAAACGACCATCCATGCCTTAGAGGACGATTTACACGCCATTAACGCATGTGCAATGCGTCTACGATCCAAAATTAGAATATTGTGGCTGTGAGGTGGAACCAGATGTGTGAATCGTGCCGAATAGATAACGTAAGTCAGGCATAAATTAAAATGAGTTCCACTTGGGATGCTTCTAGGGTCATTTTACTGTAACTGAAGTGCAATGTGATAATCCGAAATATCAATCGCAGTTTAAAATAGAGTCAATGAATGGAAAAATGCAAAATCTAAATAGCAAAGTAAAAAGCAAAAGTTTTATACAAACTGTTCGAGATCCCGAACGTTAATTTAAACTAAACTTCATACACAAATTAATTAATCGAACTTCGACTATTTATGAATTTATCCAGGTGGTAAAAGAGAGGTCTCTATGTTTATGAAAGTGATTGAAAATTTGCTGGAGAATGTTAAAGAACTCTTCATGGCGTGAGAACTTCACAGCAGTGCCAGAACAAATGGATCGCACTTGCAACTCATCCAGGTTATCAAGTGTTGAATAAACATATTAGGACAGATTCAATTATGAGTGGTGCACAGAACTAACTAGAAAAACCGTGCTAACCCCGAAAAGTTAGACTCGTGGGGTAAGTGGGCCCATAACCATGTTACTACGATAGGGCTATATTTAAATCTATGCGTCCTCCAAACCAGTGGCGGCAAAAGGTTCTGACCCAGAAGGTTTAAGTGCAAAATTTTCATATTTTATAAAGTGCCTGTCCCTAACAAATATAATGGAAGAGAGGGAAACACCGTTAGACACTCTATACTTTAGTAAATTTTTCGTCCTTTTTAGTAACACTCCATGACACCTTTCAGTCTGCACTTTGCTTCCGTTAAGCCGTGAGTTGCCTAGAATTTTGCGACAGAAAAAACATACGAAATTGGGATTTTGAAATATTTTCAATAGAAACTAATGGATCAGCAGTTATTTTAGAATAATCTAAGATTACTCCTAACTGTGTTGGGGAAACCCCTTTAATTAAACCAAATCAACCAATGGATAATCTTTCCCTTTTATTGTAACTTTCAGATGGACTCACGTTCTAGCCACGAAAACTATGCCAATTTGTGAATGGTCATCTTCTTAGAGGGTGCGTCATCCTGCATACGTTGAGTGGAGTCACGCTAGCCCAATCGTGGTGATCGGGTTCGTTACCTTCCAATGTCACATGCTGCACTAAAGTGTCCTAAATGTGATTCATCATGCCACAAAAGCGACTGAAAAGTGACCTTAAGCTGCGTAAGATTATGAGACATTGCTTTTATAGGTAGTATTAAGGGGGTTTAAGCCTAGGATCCTGTGCCCAAACTTTCTGAAGTTCAGACAAGCAAAGCACATCAAAGAAGGTAAAAATTAGGAGAATTTTGCATATTATTCTACAAAAGATTGAATTTCGGAGGAAAATTGAAAAGATTATAGTAGATGCTATGATATCTTTAAACAGAGAGAGTTTGTATTTTGAAGCTTTTGGAGTCATTATCCTTGATTCATTCTTGCATTTGAATAACCAAGAGTCAACCTACAGCATAAAAACATTATAAGTGGACACAATAAATGCAACGTAACTGTTTTCTTACACTTCAAATGATTAAAAAAGTGGATACCATGCATAAAATGGGGTTTGAGTACGCAGACTGCACTTATGATTAATGCTGTTGTAGAAAACATCTTAAAATACATACTTAAAAGACAAAAAGCCTAAATATAGTTATTACCTACCCCACTTAGACTCAGGGGGAACAAGAGACGAGGTTCCCATGCCACCGCAAGAAGCTTGGCACCTATTTGGTGCTGATTCATTGGGTGGAAAGGGTTACCAAAAGGTGAGTCATATCAGAGGCTTCCAGATCACACGGTTCGATGTATAACGTGCGATCGCCAGCCTTTAGTCACCGCTAGATTGTGTATTTTAGGCACAAACCTGCATAGATAGAATGTATCTGGAAACAGAATGATGGATTGAAACATTTATGTCACATATGCATAGAATTTGAGTAAATTCAAATCCCTTATGCCCATTGCACTTAGAAGCAGCCAACAGTAGGAAACTGCGAAACTCCCTATTATCTAGCCTATCTGAAACAAAACCACCTGCCTTTATTAAGCAATTAATAACAGTAAGATGAAATTCTCTTGGTAAACTGCCACTTTTAGTGAGCGCATAGGAAAAATACCCCAGGAATAAAACGTATTACACAGAAATACATAAAAAATGTGCTTCGGGAAAAATGGCGGTGTAATCATGGATTAAAATCTTCCCATTATAATTTCTAGTGGTGCTCATTACAACAGGGCCTTCCGTAGCCTAGAATGGTGCTAAAAATATTGCACTTTAAATAAATCTTGCGACGTTTGTTATTTGCCAAGCTCCAAAGCATTTCTTTGAAGGCAAAGGGAGACATAATAGTCATGTGGACAAAACTACACCTGGCTACTATGAATAGAAACCGGTTATCACCTGTTCCCTGTTTGTTATCAGTGTTGAATAACTAGCGTTTGACTCCTGAAATAGCGGTCCTAACTTGTGCCTGTTCTTCTGCTTAATTTGCACATATTTTAGTCTTCATACCGTATGATTATAGGCAAATTGGCTGCAACTTGTGTTGATGCCACTTAACAAATTACTTTAATGAAATGTGCATCACCTAGATTTTCGAAAAGGTATAATTTATCTAACAGTAGATTGGAAAAAAATGAGCTTCTAGATCATAAATTGTGCACCGAAATTGCAAAACGGAGTTTTCAAGGATACTAAAGCACATTAGCTTACATTATCCCCCACGCCGCAAATGTGGCAGTGGTGGCATGGCCCACGTGAAAGGATAAACGCTTCATTTAGAGATAAATAACAGTGGAAATTGCGTCCTGCTGTAGTCCAAAGAGCTAAAAACAAGCCTAGATACTGGTCTTCCTGATAGTTAGGGTACATAAAAGCGGCGTTTCCGATTTGGAAAACAATTTAGGTTAAAATTTGAGGCAATCGGGTTAAAATGAGGCAAAATGTTTTCAGGACTGGCAGGCGAAATCAAATTTGAATGAGCAGATAACAAAATTGGAAGACCAATGCGCACATGAAATGGGGCATGATGGATTTTATTGTGACATTTCGATTATTCGCTTATCTCCTTGTTTCGGTTTCAAGGCCACTTAAGGGTCCAATTCTATACTTCCGCTGAGTGGCATGGCCTTCGGGCCGTGAACAATCTGGAAAAGTTCGTTACGGAGCTATCCACTGTACATAATCGAAGTTTCCATTTAAGCGAACACACGAAACCTCCTCCACTTATCTACTAGTTGGACAGAACCTAGTCGGGTAGGGCTGGGCGCACTGAGGTGGCAAGGAGCAACGGACGCAGAAGCTTATACCCACGATTCTATTTCAAATGCTGTCCTTTATTAAATGACTGCTTAAAGGCCACTGATCCTACTACTGGGGATGGACATACGTGACGGCCAGCACATTCTCCTTTCCCCAATACAGTTTTTGAAAAGGACAAAACTCCAGCTTCATTGGAATCCACCAGGAGGGATCAGTGACTTTGCGGTCAAATACCCTCTCAGCTGCATGGAATTTGATGACCAGCGCAGTTGGTTCGTTTGCGTTTTCCTAACAGCACCGAATACTTTGTGAATCCCTTTGCGGGTATGACCATGGGGAGAGCCGGAGACGACGCTCAAAATAGAGAGATGTGTATTACTTTATTTATTTGTTAAACTCTTCGCTTTACTTTCGCAAGCACTTAAGGTCCCGTCCTTGTACTTCCACTAAGTGGCATGACTTCCGGGCTATGCCAGTAGCCCCTCAGCGCATTCTTTGGTCTTAAGTAAATTTAAGGGGTGCTACCTTATCCTCTTGAAAAAAAGCATTTTTAAGTCAATTATATATCGTCTCATTTTTACATTCCCTTCTAAGGCATTGCCCACATAATGTCTCGTCAGAGGCAATAAGCCTACCACTAGAATACAATTGCATTACTACCAAAAGTACATGCGAAAAATTTTATTTGAGCCACACACAATACTATGCATAAAATCAAATTGCGGAAACTTGCAGTCATGGTAACGTACTTCTACTAAAACTGCATAGCATTTAAGCGTTATTGTGGGAAACTGATTTGCTTATCCCTAAATAATGCAGATAACACAGGAAGTTTACCGAATTTCAAGCGAAAAAATATTGAGTAGCTTCCACCACAGAATTTCAATGGTGCGAGGTTTTGGAGTATATTTACAATTTAAAATCGCGAAAATTGGAAAAAGTTCGTAGCTAAGAGTAGGTGGTTGACGAATGGTTCTGACAAAAGGTTCTGAAATAGTGAGTGCAAGAGGTGCAGGGGAAAATGTATTTTTAATCCAATCTGGTTCTTTGAGGTATGAATAAGATGAATTTTATGTTTAAACTTGTTGATTTATTCATGATTCTCGTCATTGTCTTTAATAGTTGCATGTCATTAATTAAATACCTATTAAAACGGGACTTCTCCCGAGTTTGAGCATTAGTTTCTCTCGAAAAAAGAAGGAGAATTGATTGAAAATGTACAAATGCTTGAATGACTATAGGATACCAAGGTGCAATTTTCACAAAAGCTGAAAAATTTATCTTTATGCGGTGTATGCAATGTCTTCGTGTTTAGAAACTAAGTTTGGGGAACTGATTGTTGTTCCATTGACCTATCACGTCAAAAGGAAGTCAACTATAAACTGTAGAATGCATGCATCACACAAAAAATAGTTCACGCACATGAATGTTCCATCCACGTATCTGATATCTCTATACGACTTTAAATAAGCGATTAACGGTGAGAGTAGGCACAAATCAAAAAGATAGCCTAGATATTTTTTATTAGGAGCATCGTTTGTAAACAAGAGGGGTAAATACTATTCCGTCATATGTGAGAAAGCCATGAAATTATTAAGCGTTATAAAAGTGCTGGATGATAGTAAATACGTTACGAATGAAATTTGAAGTTTATTTTGAGGAAGACAAAATCTAAAACAGTACACCCGAAGGCAATGAACTAAGTCATGTCGAAATCGCATTAAACAATAACTTTAAGGATGAGAAGAGATGTGGGTTAATGAGATGAAGCAAAGTTTGAAGCATTCAATCTGCTGAGGATTGAAATGATGCTAGAAGTGGAGAAGTAACACCTTTGTAGATTGTCTTCTGCATACTTATTACTCCACTCTGCTGATTCTTCCTCGTGCTCTTCTAGAAATTCTCCTCTGTCAAATGCCATCTCCTGTTTTCCTTTAACTCCTCCCGCTCAAGCGTCTCCAATCCATGCGGTTACTTATCCACAACCTCTTTTATACCCTACAATAAATCTAGATCTGTTCTAGTGATTTTACCTCTTGGTTCTTCTTAGCTTGCACCATTCTTTATCCAGTGTATTTTTTTCATAGTCCCTTGCAAACTATTTCTGATGTTTCTCAGTGCCTCCCTTACATTTGTTTTCAAGTCTAGCTCTCAATTTAGGTAGACTGACTTTAAAAATGAACTACTTTAGCCATTATATCTACGCTATTTAATTTTTCAGCATACAGCAGACATATTTTTGCTTTCTTTTGCGAACTCTTGCCTTATACAATCATGTGCAAGATTCGTAAGACAATTCGTCATCGCTGCACATTTAAGTCATGAAATAATTTTCGAGCTCATCAGAAGAGCATAGTAGCCTGTGCATTTTGTTGTTGTAGCTAGCTGGAGGGCTATAATACTGTATATGACTACTACTATGTACTATGGGGCATAAACATATGTCATTACACAACTCATATTTATCTGCTTTTATTTTAGCTTTACGTCTCCCAAAACATGAATTCAGCCTAACAGGTGTGATTCCAGCTTGTCTGCTATTTGAAATGATAATTAGTTCGAAGGCTACAGAAGTTCTTTCTCTAATTTTTACGGCACTTAGGGGTCGGTGTGCGGCAGCACAATGTACCACCCGGAAACGATTTGAACAAATTGATTCTTACGTTGAATCACTCCAAGATGTTGCGTTAAACTGAGAAAGAACTATTCTTGTTCATGTAAAATTGTTTCGTTCTTGGTGCGTCACATCGCGAGTAAGGTGGCATAATAATTTTCAGCAGAGTTTAGTGTAACTGGTAACCAAACAAGCGATCTGAGCCTGTCAGCTGGGAAGGAAGCGGTGCGGTAATTTCTAGGCAAACTGGTATCGCGTGTGTTAGCAGGTGGCAGGAATTTCTGTTGACCATCAATTTGCAAACAGTCATTTACCATAAACACCCTGTAAAAGTACTCCACTTTGGAAAATTTTGTTGTCTGACTTTCAAAAAAAGCGGATTTTGCATTGCAACCTTAGTTAACCGAAAGAAGACTTCATCGATGGTCATATCCACCTGCCTTACCATCCACTTTACAACTCTGATGCGCCCAACACTCTATCCGTGGAAGAATGTGTTAGCTGTGTGCGCCTGGGTGCCGATATTTGGCGATAGCAGATACGATCACTCACTTGATGAAGACCAAACGGCAAGACAGCTGAGATCTATCTACCAGATACAGTAATATTTACGTTAAAAAGTGTATAACGAAGGACTTGCTTCAAGAAACATCCAAGATCAGTGCTTTAACTGGAAGCACCTTCCACCACCGACCCCTCTTGTCAACCTTTTGCCTCATAACCTGGCATATCACATCTTGAATTACTGACAAACTACCTGCAAAGACTTCATGGCAGAAGTCAGGATACTGGAATTACTACCTTACCTCATTCTCAGCCCTATTTTCTTTATCTGCATCCTTGAGAATCATATTTTTCCGGGTAAGAGTTACCATACTTAAGCATTAGACAATCGTAAGACCAAATGTGAAATAGAATAGCCATTATAGAAATAAAAGTAGGATAGAAAGGAGGCTGATTTGCGTTAGATTTTCCCTTAGATCCAGGAACACCTTTTACGTTTGAAAACATTGTGTAAATTGAGAATCGGCAACGATTTTAAAATCTAGTTAGGTAAATATTAGTAGATTCCAATTATGAGTATTCCACTGCAGTCAGCTAAGATTATGATCGGAGCCGTATAAACTATTTAACTCACTTACTCCTATTTTTAGCTACGTTTGGCAGAACTCATCAATGAAAATTAAGATTCATAGTGCCTTATAATATCCGTTTGTGGCTTCGTTTGCCTTAATCAGTTTCAACCTTCACACTCCTCTGCAATACTTTAATAGGCTTGCGTCAACAGGGCAATAACTAGGAACATGGAATGGCACAATTATTTTTAGGAAATCCGCCCAGCGTAAAGGCAGTTTTGTTGGCAAATGACCTAGGACAAGTTCACCGTTTTAAGCATTAACGGTAGTGGCTATGAAGGTTTAACGAAAATGTCCGAAATATCATTCTTTTTCAGAAATAGTTTTTATTCTCAAATGACACTAATCATTAAGTTTATGCTGTTCATATCTGACCTAGTAAACTACGATACTTCTTTTAATTTTAGAAACATTTATGTAGTTTAAGAAGCTTTTCATCCATTTAGACTAAAGTCCGGAATGTCCATTGTTTTTGGAACAACTAACCACAAATTGATGAATAGTCAATTCTCGTCGTTCACTGGAGTAGATGGCATTACCGTCACCGCAAAAATGCCAGAGAGGAAACCTTTTATTTTAAGCTCGGTTGTGGGTATTGGATTGGGGTTGAAGAACGTCACATGGAAATGAAATTTTTTCATCAGCATCGAAAGTAGTTTAAAAGAGCCTTTGCACCTAATGCCATTGTTTCAAAACTTATTCTGATTTTGGTCGAACAAAGTCGCTAAAAATGCTCATGGTGGCCACATTTCTGGTCGAAACTATTTATCAAATTCAGTTCATGAACTTTAAGAGCTACACGAAATTTACCCTATTTTGAATAATTTCTAGTCTTTTTGCTTGGTCACTCGCTGTTTCGGTTGAAAAGTAAAGACCAGCTTCCTTTGCTTTCTTGTCCCACAACACAATATCGTCTGGAGTTCATAATTGATAGTGGTTCATTTTCAGTACTCGTTTTGCTACATACTAAACAAGTTACATAGCAAATAGGCTTTGGTTTCGAGAATTAGCGATTGGAGGTTTAGTGGTTAAGGTAAGAATATTTATAGTTATGGTGATACATAAGGGGTGAATTTAGGTGTCAGTTTTAGCTATCAATGGTACCACCAAGTTTCTCTTCACACAGTTAAATATAAGCAATGACTTGGGTCGCTCCCAGCAGCTAGGCTTATACATTTCAAGTCAAACACAGAAAATCACTTGTTTATATGGAGATAAGCCATCACGACCTTCCATCAAAATGCGTCAAGGATACAAATGAGAGAGTCACAGGTAGTATATGGCATTTAAAAAACAAAAATTACTAGAATGCAATTATCAAATAAGCCCTGACGTGACAGCTGAAGAGGACAAATATTGAAAGTGTAGTCTGCCCCATCCAAATCCATCATCCATTGCTCGTCCTAAGCTTACAGACTAGTGACACTGAGACAGTAACCTAATCATAGGGGATATTTCCAACTTTCAATCTCATCATTTTGGTATGACTTGCATGCAAGTATGTTTTCTGTCAAATGTGTATCGAGATTGTGATACTTGAAGTGACCATGACGATAGTGTTTAAAAACTACCGCTAAACGAAGCCTAAAAAACATATTTACGCTTAAGCGCTTTAGTACATTAAATGAGCTTTATAAATTACTTTAACCAAGAAATTTTCGACAGTTTTTAGCTGAACTACTACACGGAAATGTGTGAATATTCTTTATAAAAATGAGGCTTGGAAAGTCTGCTATTGAAAAAGGGAGTATTAAATAATCCAAAACAAGTTTAGAGGACTGCAGAAATGTATGTGATAAATTAATGATTAAATGAAGTATCCCATTAAAATACTTTATGTACAGTTATAAACCTTTTGGGACCTTTAGCTGCATTTGCCTGGTCTAGCAAATTATAACGTTTGCGTTTTACTTAAAGACGCCAAATGGCCACGAATACGGTAAATTGTTCGACATCTCTTATTCCGGTGCCCCGAATCTTCTGCGAAGAAGTGACAGACCAAAGTGGTAAGTCCACACTATTACTAGTAGCATATTACTAAGGTGTGGAAAAGCCGGGGGCTATCAACATAACCTGAGCACCACGTCGAGAAGCCGAAGTACGAACCGTGGAAACTGAAGCATCCTCGTGGCTTGAATACATAGTCAAAAGAAATGGAAGATCATCTCGCGTACCATGCTTGTTTATTTCGAAATGTTTGGCCAAGCTACAATGACTTTTTAACTTGACATTACCGTTAGATTTAAAGAAATACTAGAGTTAATAATATTTTACACAGAGAAACTATATCATCCTAGTTTACAAAGCAAATTCTAAAACAAGCAAAGTAACTAATATAGAAACTAGGTAATGAATAATGTATCCAATTAATCCATGCCTGCGTTAATCGGTGGAATTACGGGGACGACTGAATGAAATTAATCCTATCAAAGTCCCTGTATGTACACGATGTAGTTATTTATAATTTCATTTAAATTTTATTGCCCGCCAGACCTCGAACAGGCTTAATATCATTTCAAAATATTAGATCTTTTACAATAGCGATGTATTTAAAGGAAACAACCAGAGTTTGGGTAGTAGTAAAGGTTTGTACCCAACAACCCACCTTCTTATGATTTATTGCTACTGAAAAAATATTTAGGTAGCACTTAAATACTGCAGAACTAAATTACATGGGGAAAATTGAACTGTAGAGCCTTTGTTTTTAATCAGGTAACAGAACCTTTTAGCAGTTAAATGAACCAGTTTTGGTAGGAAATATCTTACTAAAATGTTTACTTTGTTATAACGTTGATCTTAAAAAGTATAATTTTCTGGGCGATTAAGTGTTGCACCAATTAGTCAGAATATCTTAAATTATTTTAATCTTATTGCAAAAAAAATGTTTTTGGACTCAAAATTTTCTTCACAGTTCTTTTGCGTAAACAGCTGCTGTTTTAAGAATGGTCTGAATGAGTTATAAACTTCACTTACAACTTTGTCTACATCTACGTGAACAAGAAATCAAACAAAGGGTCTAGAATGACAAGTGGAATTTGTACTCACTCTGGTGTTTCTATTAAATGCGTTTTTCCCTCATCTGCATGGAATGTGCGAACGGTAGGCAACCCGATATCTTTTCACTCTTTGGAATTTTTGCATATCTTTACCATTCGAACATCCGTAAACGCAGACACTTAAGCTCGCAAGTGACCAAGTAGATTGATACACAATTAGTCACACGGTAACATTTCAATCAAACATTCAGGGGATTTTTAAAGATCCAGGTAATTGATAAACTCAATTTTAGTTAGTGTAATAGTCTTCACATAAGACAATTTTTTGCAAGCCTACCCTTTTTTACGTGAATGCTTGTTTCATTATGTGCTTGTTGGCACTGCCAATGTGAATCATGCTGCGGCATTGCTGGCAAAAGTGACTTGTGACCTTCGGCAAAACAGACGCATCCATCACTGTGTTCGCAAGACGTCTGTGTGCATGGATAAATTTTATAATAACCAGAAAAAGGTCTGTTTTCGAACAAAACTGGGAAATTTCGTATGAATGTTCTCATCCCTAACTTAAAAGTAAGTGATAAGTTGGTGCATTGACACTGGTATTCCTCATTTCTTATTATTTGAAAGAGCACGAAAACGTGATTTTACATAGCACTTATTTGTAATTTCATGCATCATTGAAGGTACTAAATGTTTTATTGGTGGATATTTGGATTAACAAATAAAAAATATAATGATTCGGAGGTACTAATGTAAGGCCATTTATATGCCGGTCTGTAGCTAAACACTAGATGAATTGACCATTTTTGGGTGATCTGACCTCAAACAAATTCACCTTTACGCAAAATAATTTCAAAATTTACCACCAAATAACACTCAGTTCCTGATTTATTGACAAAGTCATGGAAACAAGGATATATGTCGTTCCGAAGAAAGTCAACGGTCGTTTATTTTAAAATTAATAACCAATTTAGGCTTTATGTCATTTAAAACTGCCTGTGGCTGCGTACAATGGTGACCACTTTAAAGCCTTTCCATTGTCACCTTCTGCGACTTCCTGTAGACAAAAGTATACATAATGTTAGGGTGGAATATGTATTGCCGGCGTACTGGAGGGCTAGGTGGAGCCACTGACCCGGCCAGAAGGCCACATCGCCAGGAGGCAGTACAATTACGAAGCCTCAGGTGCCCGCAGACCAAAAAGAAGAGTTAAACAAATCTATTAAACTCTTTGTTTGAGTGTCGTCCCCGCCACTCCCCTTGGTCAACCTCCGGCGTCTACCATCACAACCTAGTCGGTGATTTAAAAACAAAACACCTACAAACCAACAGCGCCAGTTATCGAGTTTGCATGCATATGGCGATTGTACTGGATATGGGGTCTCGTCCTGATTGGCAACTCTATTGGGGAAGGGGAATGTGCAGGTCACCTGGTATGTCTGTCGCTGGTCGTAAGAGCACTGACCTAATGAATGGAGTTTGAAACAGCTATGTCAGGATAAAGTTTCGCATCTGTTCTTCCTCACCATCTTGTTCTTACTTCACTGCTGCCCACTCACGCCTATCTGAGTTCTTTCAGCTAGTACTCACTGCATTGACAGCATCAAACAGGTACCGTAGACAGCTCTATAACGAACTTTTTAGATATATCACACTTACAGCTGACGTAGCTTCAGCTGTTAATAGCACAAGGGATTGGGATAATTGTCGAAATTAGACTTCATTTCAGCCTTTCTGTTAGGGGTCGTCACAGATTCACCCATCCACAGCATATGTCCTTCTTCCATCATGCTAAGGTTTGGCATTCGGTTGTAAAAACGAGGGTGATTGTTCTTTTAGTATCGGGTGCAATTTGGGCTGCCACCATTGTAGAGCTCTGAGGTTTCTGTAATTACTAAAGAAGGCGTAACACTAGGACGGAATGTGTATTATTGACGAAGAAAAGGACTGGAGAGATAATTGAATGGACTGGAGGCCATGCCGTCCGGCAGAAATGCAAAAGCGGAGCCTTAAGTACTCTCGAAAACAAAAAGGAGAGTTAAGCAAATAATCAAACTACTAAAATATATCCTTCATTTGTATTATGGTATGTTAAGTTTTGCTTTTTATTTAATCTGCATTACCCATAAGCTCACATACAGCCTTAGAGTGCTCACATCGTAATTTTTTAAGATGCCTCAAAGCTCCTTGCGTTTCTAATATGCCTCCATTTTGTGTCTCCCTTTAGTACATTCTTATTGCTTTACTTAAAACAGTTTAGCAGAAAGGATGGGTAACAGATCATGGCATCACTCGTGCTCTCGTGAAGTAACAGGTACTTCCTTGAAAGGATTAGAGTGATAAAACACACATATCCTACAAAAATACTTTCCAATTAATTTTATACAGTTCATTAATTGAAAGAAAACAATAAGATTGCATTTCCCTCTTTCTTGTTGCTTACTATTACATCCACAAGAATGGAATAATTTATCTTCTTTAGCTCATTTAAGCCAAGGAGCCTGCACTCTAGGCTGGATCCGTAAAACTCAAGTAAATATTGCTTTAAGAATTTGCATTTGGTTCAGGACCGCTGAATAAGAGGCATAAAATGAAAAGAGCGGACTACTTCATCCATTAATGTCTTATGCGTCTACTAAAAGATGGTATCTGGGCTAAAGACCTATCAGACCAATTTCAGATATATGAATGTGGCACCACAATTTCGTTGTGTTGAAGTACACTGAAAATCGAGCAGTAAAATGCGATTACATTGTTCTTAAAAAATCCCCCCAACCCAAAAATGGCTGTCTAGTAAGAAGCATTATTGCGAAATATCCGGGGCTTCACAAAAAAGAATATCTTGAATGTTTTTAAGTATCTGCAGTTTTAAAATGTAGTCTAACTAGGACAAAGTATTTCTATTTACTCCCAGCTAGAATATTATGTTCGCAGTTTTGTCTAAGTCATTAATAAAATTTCTATTCTCATCATAAATTTCGCATTCGACTCTTAAGCATTTTGGCTAAACTTCTTTTCGAATCTTCTGTTCCTGCTGATATCAAATCAGTTTTTGGTCGTTAAAGGGGACTGATTCACGCTGTAGTAGCATAAATGGCCATTGGAAGCACGTTTTGAAGTCTGATGAAATTCACAAAGGTGGTTTACGATGGCAGCGTGCTAGTAAGATTTTGCAGTAAAAATTTGTTTTCTTAATCACCGTAAACTTCATTTTCTAACAAAGTAATGCGGTTTATGCGCTTTAATTACCATCATGTAACCCCGGCTACTTCAGCAAAATGCCTCAAACAATGTAAAAGTCTGGTAACAATGCTTTCCATTAAGTGGAGCATAATGCATGATTGATGAACTCAAGTTCAACCGTTGCATGTAGTTAGAACACGTGACGTGTCTTAATGGTAGCAGCCTACAGCGATTTGCATGTGGGAGTGTGCTTCAGCTCCTTCCGTTGGAGCCATGAGACTACCAGTAGAATGTAAGCATACAGCATACGCACACTCACCTTGAATGGCCAAGAAGGTGGTATGCAACAGAGTGATGGCATTTCGTTTTTAGCTTTCACAAGCGGACTAATCACTGTCCTTGAAAATGATTGTGAAAACATCACACTGAAATCACACCACAGGTGAGGGTCACTGTTGCCTCATTGATTTCAAGGGGTAGATTTTCAATTTGTAAAATATTCTTGACATTAAAATAATTAAAAGTTGTTGTCGTCTCTAAATTTTGCTTTTTTGATGTTTTACTTGAACAGGAATCCCATAACTTATCACGAATATCTTTTATATTTTGTGCAAAAGTAGGGTCTCACCTATCTTATATTATTTACTGATTTGAGTCCACAAAATGATATGCACATTAAAGCTCTACTGGTTTCGCCATGAATTGGTAGCAGTGGTTGCTGCATTCAAAGCGCAACCTTCATTAGGTAAATTTGCTTGAAAGAAAGTTATGAATATATTGGCGTGCTTCTGCTAAGTTCTCTGTTAGTAAATTTTCCTATCACGTACATACTAATTGATCATCGGTATCAGACCAAGAGCTTTTATCTTGGTGATCCCTTCCGGAGGAGGTAAGCGGGTATTTGCTATTTATCTCCCCGAGACTATTTTAAAGACGAATAAAATTAATGCTAGGGTAGATCATGCATTACCAACGTACGTAAGGACTGGCGACTCCTGGCATAGCTCACAGGCCGTGCCGCCCAGCGGAAGTACAGAAGTGGAGCCGTAAGTGTCCTTAAAACCAAAACAAAGAGTTAAATAAATAACCGAAGTATTACAGCTATACATATATGAACTCGGTGTTTCCATTTCATTGAGTGCTATTTGAATGGTAAAAGAATACTCCATAAATTCCTAATTTACTAAGCTAAATTCACCAAATTATACACCTTAGACTTTGAAAACTGGACTTTTGTCAATTTTTTTAAATGCACATCGTAATAATTTACGTTGATGTGGTGATAATATAACCACGCCCTTTGGGTAACTGCCTAACCCCATTTAAGTTTGAAGAAAATTTGATCCACTTTTTATTGGTTCATTTTCCAGTCTCTGTATAAATTAATATGGCTGGGTTTTCTTACGAATTTGTGCTCATGTTACACGGACTGGTAATTGACAAGCCGATCGCTTAACTATTAAAATGGCACACAACCCAAAGCACGTGGTTACGTTGTTTATTGGAGGCGTGGGTTTTCAACCACATCCCCCTTTTGTCGTTTGAGTGCACACAGCATCACAGAAGTACATGAGTACGCAGCAGTGAAACGTGAGACTCACTTCTATAGGATGTATTCCATTGCCACAAATCCTCTTACGCTTCAAATCGTTTTCTACTCAGCACAAATTTGGTGTCTAAATCAGGTAAATCACTTGCAGATTCAGTAATATTTCATAGAATGTGCATAGTTACCTTTTAAAGTCCAGGGATTACATTTTTATTCACATCATGGATGTATCTAACGTGAAGCGCCAGATTTGTAGACTGCTTTTGCAGCACGCATACATCTATTTTGATTAATCTAAAATAATCCTTTTTGTGTCTATAGCAAATATAGATTATGTTATTATCGGATTAATTTACGATTTTTTGGTGATTATCACTTATCGAGCGGAGCTGTAGCCACACAAAAGCCTTGTCAATGCAAGCTACTAAGGCTGGGACTGTTTACATAGCGCGACATTTTCCACAAGGGATTTAAGTGACCTTTTGTAACAGGGTCAGCCCATAAAATGACAATTTTAAGGTTACGGTTGCGCCACCGATGGATTATTCTCTACCCACCAAAGAAAGTTTTCCACAAACCAACTTTCTAGGCGAATCACTTTCATCCTGCGGAACCGGTAACAAGTAGAATATCTACACGTCTAAACATAGATGGACAAGGGTTCCCAGATATGGGCCTGCTTTGTATTTCACCTTTAAAGGGAGATCACTTTGAATTAAGTGGGTTTTCTTCCTTTATAAAGTACAAAAATGCAAAGGTTTATTAACGTTTTTCGATTTCTGCATCTTATATTCCAAGTTTGATAGTTCTACTTAACTATTACAAATTGCCAACGACATGCTTTTAAAACGGAAGTTTAGTTGCATTTCGCAAACATTAATGAGATACAAGCATCATTACAGTAGCGATTCCTGTTCCCAGGAGGGGATTGTAGGCAGTACAAAAGCGGCAATTCGGGGCTTATGAATGCCATTACTTTTCATACCACATTCCATAAACTAATTACGAACTAATCATGATTAAATTCCGCCGCAAAATTTCGCATTTGGAATCTCGGAAAGAAAAAATTGCTAAAAAAGTGTAGACAAGAAGCACTTCACAATTATGATTATGACTCTTATTTTAAGCTGGTGTTTAGTGTAATAAAAAGAAAGCCTCCTTTTAATTTAGATCTCATGTATTTTTGTATTCAACATAAAATTTAGATACACTATAAGCCAACATTAGCTTTTCGGTTAACACTTGTTTTCTTCACTTGTTTACCACACCATGAAAAGCAGCATTATACTTTAGCACATTTAAACTAGAATGGATCATAATCTAAAATAAATATTTTAAAAAGTTCAAAATCAATTAAGTGAAGAAATTAATATAAGTTCCTTACAATCTTCTGCTTTTCTGTCTCATTTTTTAGCTTGACAAATGAATGTCCACACCAACTGTCTGCTTGTGATTACATGGTAGATCAAATCAGTATTTCCACGCATTTCTAAACCGTCTAATTCATCAGGCAAGCGATGGCTGAGCAGTGGGTGCGTGTGCACTGTAGGAACATTATGGTCTTTTGTTTGGTTAGCCATTATTGCATTGGCTTTTAGCCGGCATCAATTAAGAGCAGGTTTTAGATCACACAATTGCGAGACTATGATCTTCAACTGATTTGCAGATGTAACCAAGTAGTTTTTATAAAAACGCTTTAAAAATGCTAAATGTTGGGAGTATTTTACGGTCCTGTAACATTAAAGAAGCGGGGTTTTCCGAACTGTACCAAACTTTTAAAACAAGAAAATATGGTTTCAACCAACTATTGTGTTCTTCACTAGCCAATCCACAGAGTACTTTTTTCGGAAATGATTGGAAATCGGTGCCTATTCACTTTGAAAGTATTGACTAAAATTGCCCTTCTTGCCTTTTATTAAAACAATTTGTACTTTGGCCTGAAGAAAGCCCAAATATAATAAAAGGATTCCTTATTTACTCTCACTGCGCCTGTAATTTGAAAATGGTTTCCTTGGTTCAAAATAATGCTTTAATTAGCTGAAACCACTTTATTGCTCATTTTTGAAATGAGGTTTTATCTGATGCTGCGTTAGTTTGTTTTGCAACACTTATAAGACAGGAACGGATTTTCAGATTGAATATACCTAACCGACCAAATTGTAGGCTGATTGGAGGGAATATCTATAAGATTGCCTTCCACTTAAATGAAGCGACTTAATTTCCCGCCATCCATTGGTCAAATCCTCTATTTTTGGCTAATTTCAAAAAATCTTTTGGGAGCCAGGCGTCACTACTCCTAGGTGTTACCTATTTTAGTTTGCATAATATTGTGCCTTTTGAGAGCCTTTTTTCGACGAAGTAATAGCATCGCTTCTATACTACTGTGCCACCAGTCGGTCTCACAGTTAGAAGTGTTATTTATTATAAGACAGAAGTAATATTAGTAGGTGATTTGTAAAGACAATATCTTTGAGCTACCACTAATTCTACATTGCCTAATACCTAAAGTAGCTTCATTTGTTTAACACAAAACAAAATTTGAACACTAAGACTACAATTATCCTTCATGATAACAAAAATATCGCTAATACATTAATTTTGCATGAAAAATATTTACAAAAGACACACGGTTCTTTCCCCATTTTGGAAAAGAAATATAGCTGTGTATTTGCAAATTGTACAGTATTATGGGGTACAGTTTTTAGTGGAAGATATTAAAATGCTTCCACTTTAAATTAATACTGTCCATGGATAAAAATAAAGCGACATTTTGATTAAAAGAACATATATTTACTACATGACTACATTAATTACATTACATTAAGGTCACAAATTCGCATTAGGTTAGGTGAATTCTTAAGCTGATATCTAAGCGTGTAAATTTTAAAGACTTTAATGAAGTAAAATTTATTTTTTCTTTTAGTCTGACATCATGAACGTATGTGGGTGAAGTCATCAAGATTTGGAACGCAAGACAGCGCCTTCAATGATTACTTCAATCATGGGTAGCCCGTGTCTAGACTCAATGGAATCCAATGTGATATCTTTAGCACAACTACTCTAATTTTTGAAAAGCATCAGTAATCATAATCATCAAATCTTTTCTCTAAGAAAATGATTGCTTTTAAAGGTACAATTTGTATTGCTTATAGACAGGATTGTGGTAACGATGAGATTGAAATCGTCAGACGAAGATAGTAGGTCATTCAGGAGTGTTCCATTATCGTCTTGCTTACCGAAAGATTTAGCACATTTATCGGTGCAGCTTTTTGTGCTCGTGGTTTTCGTTTCTCCTTCATGCGACGGTTTTGAAACCATGTTCTAATCTAAAACACACCAACAAACAGATGATTTGATATTGCACTTAATGAAACTGTTTGATCTGTTGGGTTGAAATGATTTAGCTGCATTAGTGGGCAAAGTAAAGTTGTCACTAAAGAAACAGGAACTCACCCTATCCTCTGATAGACCGAGTCTCTGAGAGAGCAGTTCTCTGTCATGTGTTGAAAGGTAGGTTTGATGCTTGTAAAAGCTCTCCAGAGCATAAAGATGATGTGGTTGAAAATAGGCACGTGCTTTGCGGTAGCGTTTAGCGCTACTGCCGCGCTCTTTCCCATTTTCAGTGGAATCAGGGACTCCCCTAGATATCTCATTTGAAGTTTTTGGTGCTGCACCCGCACTTATTGATGCTGCTGTTGCCGCAGATGATGACGAGGTAGTGGGGGAATTGGGAGGAGAGCAAGATGATTCCTTGAAGGTATTTCCATCTGATTCTGTGAGGTCTTTAGCTGCTACTGTCTCGTCTTTGGTTGATGCGAGGTAGGAGGGGGTATCATCAAGTACGTGGACCTCCCGTTTCGTTGCAAATATCCTCCAGGAGCTGACTAAGCCCTCAAGGAGTTTGACGTATTCTAAAATGGATAAACATGAAATATTAATGCGTTATAAGTTTATTATTGTAGCAAAGCAAATTCGCTAACCTCTGGGCCGACTGAGTCCCCAGTTGGGCGAGAGCAGTTCCTTGGGTGATGGAACAGTGGGGACCACGCAGGGTGCATATTTGTCTGGTAGAAGTAGAGAAAGGGGTTTAACAGCACAGCTCAAGGCGTTGCGGTGATTGCCTAGGAGGATGGAGAGCGAACAAATAGCGTCTCTGTCTGCGCTACCTAACATTGTTGCCGCTTATGCTGAGCGCCTCGACTAACGTGCTTTAATAAGGAGCAGTGATTACTCCTGCAGTCTTATTGGCTCATCATCCACAAATTGGTGAGTGAATTGTTATGAATCAAAAAAGTGGAAAGAGATAATTGGAAAACACGGTTCTGAGTGCAACTGCACCTACAGTATGCGTAAGCGTGTGCCTGCTTTTGCCTAAATTATGAAAGAGATAAAGATGAGCTTTAACATTGACGCCATGCTCACCTACACACACACACGCACTTCATCGATTGAATGTCAAGCCAACAATCCAAACGTAGGCGTCGTGACAGAATTCATCGCTTAAAGCGAGACCTAAGTGCGTGCGTCCTCATCAGTAGTAAAAGGCATTCTTTTAGACAGCACCGACATTTGAATTTCCGACTAGCCAAACTAAGATAACTGTATATTCATTTACGTGAACTAAATTAGGTCGCAGAATCAGTTTACAGTTAGTGAAGCTCATAATAAATATTTCCACGGCATAATGGATTAAGTCTCCTTCGCACAGTCTTAATATGTTAAAACAAATAGGCAGCCTACTTGATGCAGAGGAGATGGGCATAATTTCATGGTTTCCTAGAAGAAGATTAACTGCTAAGGGACATTATTCATGTATCAGGGACAAGTGTGTTATGACAAATGTTAGAGGCGCCCTTGGGAACTTGACTAAGCTGGTCACCTTTAGCACACGGTTTATGATGGTGGCTACTTTGATGGTGGTAGTGAGCGTGTACGTGAACCCCTGCACTTTAATGATTGGGTCGTATAAAAGAGGTGGCAAAGACCTAACCAAATGCAAACGCAATCCTCGCAATCCATTAACTTATTTAATTACCTGCACCATAGCACTGCCGCCAAGCTACTACCATTACAACACTTTTTCGAATTAAACGATAACGTGTGATGCAATTTGGATACATATCTACTTATCGCATAAGTTTGATAAGTTCGTCCTGACAGACGCTGTTGACCAATTGATAAGATAAATGCATATGTGGTATTCATAAAAAAGAGCAAGTATCGCTAGGACCATTTTTTGACAGGAGTGTTAGAGTAAAAATTCCAAATTTAGTTTAGAAGAGAAAATTTAAAAACATGCGAAATCACTGTTATTAAAATAGATACCCGAGAACGTTCTAGAATCCGACTTGCTTGTTTGTACAAAATGTCCTGATATTTAGCTACAATTTGTAAGTTTAAAAATAAAACCTGATATAAACATAAATGAATAAGTATAGCTTAAATTGTACCTTGTTACTGATGTTTCACTAAACTTGATAGTCTCAAATGTATGCCAAAAATTGTCTTGTTAATATCGGAAATGACTAAAAAAGAGAGTATTTAGGTAAATCCTAACTTTTGTTAATAAAAGGACTGCAGAATATTCTTGAAAGGTCCTGCTACTTGTTTCCTCTTATGTGCTAATACCTGGCTTGGATAGGTCAACCTGGTATGACCTAGTTGGGTAAGTGACCAATCCGTCATATTGGTGAGGCTAAGAGCACAAAAAATATCGCGTCATCCAAATATGGATCGGCATTTAGTGACATGGCATTCACTAAACACAGACGCAGGGGCATGAATTTTAGGGAGAGATAGGTATAAGCCAGCCAGGTTTGGTTACATAAAATAATTATATGCAAGCAGAATACTGCATGATTTCTCATCCACATAATAAAGGTTATTATACTTTGGCTCCAAAGCGCATTCAAATAATATTTAACAAAAGCTTGCCACTAGATATGATGATATGGATCAGTCATAATTCCCAAATACAATTTATTTATACAGGTTTGGTTTCCTTCCCCTTAGAAACAAAGACCCACGAATGGAAGGATATATAAGCACCGTGCTTAAGCTAGATTTGGAGGTGATCGAGTCAAATGAGACCATCCATTTCGTATTCAACCTATAGAAATGAAATTCTTGAGTACCCCATCCCATTCGTGGCTTACAAGCAAAAGTTAAATCCTCACATCTTATAGATACACTTTATTTTTCTCCATCAATGGCATATTTTTAGTATTTTGAGGATATAAACCATTTTCCACTTAAGGTGTATGAAGTTGTTTTATTTGTTATTACATTGTTTCGAAATATTTAGGGTTTTTTAGGTGTGGTACCCCGGAACTCCCCTGAAGACGAAAAAAGACATAGTTTTCGACCTACAGAAGGGGCCTAATGGTATGGCCTGGGGGCCAGACAGCCCGACGGATGTACAATAGCAGAGCTCCCAAGTGGCCCAGTACCAAAAAAGCGAAAGTTAAATAAACGATTAAAGTATTATGCTAGGCTTTTGCCGGGATTTTATTATGCAGAATTTGTAGTTATATGAACTAATTCAAACGAATTCAGCGTAGGCAAAAATATAATTAGTATGTGAGTTGCCCATATTTTCTCCGACTATGGCCAAAGCAGTAGCAGTTCAATCAGGAGTCCTTTTCTAACAAGGATCCTGTTGGAAAATAAGACACATTGATTCAGAACTAATATTTCTTCATAAACTACATGATCCTGTTGGGGAATAAATGTAATTACATGCTAGAAATAATTTTTTCTTCTGTGCCCTTCACCTCCAAAATTCCCCGAAACCCATAATTTAATGTGACTACTGGCACCCTAATTATCGCAAGTAGAAGACTCACATGTGATCATGGTGACAGAACGCAAAACAGTCTATTAAAAGCTTAACTGACCCGTAGGCGTGGCAAAACCTTTCCCCTTAGATTTTACTAGCCTTCCACACTATCATCGCCTTCACGGCGGAGAGATACTATGTCTTGCGGGCTACTTAAATAGGGCATCGGCAACTGGATTACTGTTTATTATCTTTTGGCCTACCCCTTTTCAATTGTGTGGAATGAGAATTTTATAAGTCGTCATGGAATAAAATGAACCTCGAGGATTATTAAAGCACCGTGATAATCGTAGAAAATTTTTTACAGGTGGATAACGTGGAAGTTGACGGTGTTGATAAAGTAGTTCATAAACAAATGAAACCAGTTCTTGAGATGACAAAAGTGAATTTAGGAATGTGACTTCCTTCATTTGGACATGTTTGCATATGTTAGTGGAATCCCTTCAAGGATCCATAAGTGACTATTGGTGACTTGTAGCCGTTATGATTTTTGAAGATTTGCGAATGTTTTCATGGATGTTTCAGTGAAGTGTGGGGTATGTTGCTTCAGATAGACTAGTTGCGTTTCCATATTGAGAACACCTCGAGATATGGAGGCGATGAATTTGAGAATTTGCTACAAGTCCATAATATTTACAGTAAGCATTTCAAATAAGGGATTAACTCTTATTCCTCTCAGCTGCAACAGAACACTAGCTTTGGCAGTTCTTCTCCGAGTAGACAGAATTTAATTATGTGAGTTCTGCTAGTAATGAATTGTGCAATACCTCTCATTTGTTCCGCATGAGTACCGGCCTTGATGAGTTCACCTAGGACACCTAGATGTGGATTCAACGCAACCAGCATTAATAGAAAAGTTGGAATAAAATGAGGAAAATTCTTGTGCTAGATAAAGGTGAAAATTACCCAGTAACCCTAAGGTTGCAAGCTTCACTCTCATGGATTTGCAGACCATCAGTGAAAGCATAACTTTAAGCTTCCTGTAACTAGTTCAGTAATTAGGATTAATTGAGTGGTTATCAAATGTCGTGCTCTCTGCCCACCTTTTCCCCAGAAGGAGTGTGTCTCATATGGATGAACTTGTTGAATAAGCATGCAACGGATCACACGTCAAAGTCTCCAAAAGGCACGTTGACCGAAATTCGGTTAGTTTATTGCCTTCACTACTTTTCGTGGGTAATTGAGGATTTTATAAGGCTTTAAAGTCCCACTCGATTGATCTTTTGAAAATAGGTCTTTACAAAGAATCGTCAAGGAAGACGATGATACCTTTATACTTGTATAGTCAAGTTATCACTGTAGCTTGCATTTTCGAATGAAAACTCTCTTGATCAAGAGCACGTATGTTAAGGATTTTCTTAAATTAACCATTCATCATAAGTAGTTCTGAGAAAGCAATTTCTGCGACGTGATACCGACGTCATCTTGCCACGAATAAACCCTTTCAAAATTTATTAAATTTACTATGTGAACAAGAATTTTGGGAGACAATGAGAGTTGGTATTGGTTTTATTTCTTAGTAGGAGCAATATAGACAACTTCAATTGTAGTCTCTCCTCCTACTTGAATACGCTTAACACAGTTTTACCATTGTTACGCAAACCGCATACTGATGTTACATCTGCCCTGAGTGGATTCTAATTAATGCTTTCCAACTTACGGCGTTGGTTGGCATATCTTCCTAAATGTTAATTCGAATTAACATTTCTTTAGGTATGTTCAGCCACCTTATCTGCTTAAATAAACACGTGAGTAATAAAAAGAAATCGTTAGTAGTTATAAATGCCTCATATGTCAATAACACCTTTTCCTCCTTTAGTCACTCTCATTCAGGACGGATTTTTGCGTGGGTAATTCATTTACCGCGGGTATTCAATTCAGGCAGCAAAGTAGATTCAGAATCGAACAATGCATGCATTGTTAATCCCTAAATACTGACGAATGAATGAATAGATTATGGGGAAGAAAATCAACAGGTTGCCAAATTTTGAAAAACTTGGCAATTCTTAATGAATGGGTGTATTCGTTTGTTTGGATGTTATAAAGGCGAGAATAAAACCAATGTTCTTATGTTTGAATAGAATGACAAAACTGTGCTTAGCATAACAATCTCTCAGTTCCCCACTTTTTATACCAAGAAAGTCATGCTAAACCACCTACTTTTATAAAAAAAAACAATTTCTAGGACCTATCTAAGACAAAGGGTTTTGTTCTGACAAATCCCAGTCCTTGGGAGTACACCTTGCTTCCGTCTTCCACCCAATTCTTGACATAAATTGCGTTTGATTTAATATTAGTAAAGTGACATTGTAATTAATAATGCTATCTGGCAAGGCTTAGGCGCGATTTACTTTCCCACTTAATTTTAAAATTAGCCGAGTAAATTTAACCCTGTTCAACAGGATATTCAGAGGAATTACGCTATAAAACTGATTCAGTCATTAAACCCATTGCTGCATCAAAATCATTGAGGAATACGAAGAAATGAGCAACTTCCGTGATGAAATCTATTAACATAAAATGCAAATGTGACATTCCCTACCATTTTGACTTCATTTTCATTTAATTGATTTTTAAATTCATTACTTATATGTAGTGCGTATTGCTGTTAATGAGCTGCTTGACTGACAGCATTTAGTATGCATGAAAGAACTCCGCAATTTTTGGGCCTAAATGATCAGAGTATACTGTCCAAATTCACCTGATCAGTTCTTTTGCTTGTAAGTAATCCACATTACATATATTTAGTAGATTTACAATATTTTCTGCATTATTTCTAAGGTATGGTGAGGTGTATTGCTTTTAATATCGGAGTGATTGACACGCCTGAGTCAATAATATTTAAATCTCTTTTCATCTTTCTTTAGCATATTTACCGGGCACTTTGGAATTGAATGTACCTGAAAACTGGAGGGACAGGATCGTGAACGACATACTTGCACCTTTAAATTTTCCGTGACAAATGATTTAAGTAGGCTTCTGACCTGTGTGTCTGCATCGAAAAGCGTCTTCACACGAATCGGAGAAGGGAGTGCATCTACGACTTCGAAAGCCTACTATTGTTTTAAATTTTTCAATTAACTACACATTTAATTTACTAATATTTGATTTCGCTGAAAATGAGGTTGAGTTGAAGATATTACAAGTGGCGTTAATATCCAGACTTCACAGGGGTGCGAACATAATGCATGACCAAAGTATTTAGTCTTCGAAAAAAACTAACAGTTTAAATCATTAAAGGTTTGATTTCGAGCAATTTTAGTCTTTCATATGCAATACTTTAAATGTATGTTTAACTCTCGGTCTTGGTAAGGAGCTACTTAGAGGCTGCGCTGTTATACCTCTAAGCCATGTCATCAGCCCCTATCCCTTCTATATATCGACAATACACGTTCTACCCAAGCATTGTGTCTTTCATCTTCAGATAAGTCTCAGAGGGCTATAGAGATCTGCCTAATTTGTTGTTAAAATATAGACGCCAAGAAGGTTAATAGAATTTCTTTGGAAACTACATTAGTCGCGGAATTCATTGTTAGTTTACGCAAGTCAGCTTCACCTATGTCGATTTCTTTAGTTGAACTATTTTCAATTAAGTCGCTATAGTGAGTTTCGTACAAACCCCTACCATCTTACCACTTTCACATCGGTATCAAGTGTTTCCATTTAAAGACTACCAAATCGTGTGAAGTGTAGATTTGTAAAAGCTTAAAAGCGAAACTGCAGGAGGGATGGCAACAACTACTACCAACTCATTAAGGAGCGATAAAGTCTTCCAAAGCCTAGAGAGGTTTTGTACCAAAAATGTGGGAAAATTGACAGAAGATGGTCTCTGTCGTGTCGAAATTACTTCAATGCGCATTATAATCAGTTAATAACATTTATCCTCACTCTGTAGTGTGGGAATATGCCACGTTTTAATAGATCTGTGGAAAATCTCGGCAGCATTATGCGGGTATTGTTGATAAACTGAAGAGGTGAAGGGGTTATGCTAATGTGTTATTCAATTATGCTATTGGCGACAATTTTAACGCTGACAATTTTGTTTGGAGTATAAAATTGGAAATTAAAATGTATTTCAGCAATCTTATCGTAGTCTTTTTTAGGTATTTTTTGTTCGTAATTTCCTTCCAAAATGCAAATGACCCTATTCTTTCCTACCTACTTTACTGAAGTTATTAGTAGTGTTTGGGTCAATAGTCTTCGACAAGGTGGCAACTTTACAAGACACCATACCTACGACAAAATCATCGACACAATTCGATGCGTGTTGCTAAAGTGCTTTGCTACTTATGTAAAGGATTACTTCTTTGCCATGAAACTCTAACCATCGTGTAATTAATGAGATCGAAAGTCAGGTACACAGAGCCTTGAGAACATAACTGCCAACTCTAGTAGTTTTATTTCGCCTTCCAAAATGTGGTTGCCTGCTTTAACCAAAAATACAATTGGGAAAGTAGAAACCACGCCACCAGCATTTTGTAAGTGTTTAGTCAAAAATTGAGTAATTTATTTTGAAGCAACAAAGTGACCCGGAAAATATGGAAGGTTTCGGGAGAACCGGACCGAATAGAGAAAATATAGGAAGGATGCGGCATTGACGGGCAGGGAACCCTCTTTTGTGCTGAGGCAGTATTTATGAAGCCGAGTGGCCTCAGGCTTAATCATAGGACCTTTTCGCTTACCAGCGTATTGAATCTCAGTAATATTCGTGGATGATTTTCATTTGGTAAATAAATAGAGCACATGTTTAAATATCGTTGAGGATTGGGCAAACTCTGCCCCTAATTAACTCATCCCTGTTCTAAAGCAGTACTTGTACCAAACAAGGATCAAGTGAATCATAACTTGCGATCGTTTTTGATTGACGTTATGAATTATTTAACAATTGAATGATTTGATCGTGAGATTTTACAGCTCTATAAACTATCGCTTTAACTTCAGGAATTTAAAATTGAATTTATTCATTTGCTTTAGGCGTTAGGTTGGAATCACCAAAATGTGGATGTCCATTTTAAAGGTTGAGCATATTCGTCCCATAATTGCTTTGCTTAGAACTGTCAATTAGGATTTAGTGGACGCTTCCGTATCACATGCCCCAGTCGCCTATCCGTAATCGTGACTATTTAGGAACTCAGGTCGTCAATTAAAGTGTCTGCTGAGGGACGCAGATGACACATAAATCCAAAGCTTCACCACAGCCTTTACGAAAGCGCACTGGTGTGTACGAAACCATATACTCCATCCTGATTAATTCAGTAACAAATCTAACTCTAGGAGACTTCAATTAATGGTGTGATTATGATATAGAAGTGCAAAGCCTCAAGACGTCGTTGAAGGAGAAGGAAGGCGGCGGCCGTACCTATGGGCGGAAGTAAAATAGTCATGCCCACTAGTGTCCTCGTAATTAAAACGAAGTGTTAGGCTAACAACTAAAGTATCACAGAAGGAATGAGAAGTATGAATCAGAAATCGATTTGAGGTCTGGTGCCATGAATAATTGGTTAAACCATAGATGTGAGTGAAGGAGAGATCTTTTAATGTATGTGTAACAAAGAAAAGCACTTTTTAATGGGAATTCCTAAAGATGAACTGAATCATGCTATCGGAAAATGGAGCCTTATTTACAAATACATTTTCACAGGCCTATTGATGGTTAGCTTTATTGTCTATTAGTACACCTATGCTTTTGTTTGATGCTCTTTCAAACTAGGGAATGCTATGAAGACAAGCGTCTTGCGTGTGATCAAGTTAGTGGTAGTAGCTTGAGACATGGCATCACTAGGATCCCTTCGTGATAATTGGCTCTGTTAACAATTTCCCCCGTAGCTCATTGATTGAATAATCCTTTTGATCTCCTTAATGTTCGCCTTCGACAACAGATAATAAAATGTGTGAAAAAACTAAAGTGAATACTTTGGTTTTTAAATACCTTTATGCATATTTTTACTTTCAAAAACTTATCAAATGAGGTTTTTCAAACGCCATAAGCTTTTATTTTACTTGAAATGGAGTAAGCCAGCTGCATGTTTGAAATGGTGTACCGCTTGGAAACCTTGATATCCAAAAAAATGTAGATCCACTCACAAAGTTCTCCCTTTTTGAACTTAAAAGTCATTTATTTACAGAAGGTTGTGAAATAAGTAAAAATGAGGAGGTTTACCTTAGGATTGGTGTCTAAGCTCATTCCTGTAACCCACCACTCAACATTAGGATTCCACTGTCTTTCCCAGAAAGTGATTAAGAAAGGCTGCACTAGCTGCACCCATTTGAGTTCGAAATTATTTTCAATCTGTATTGAAATGTCATCCAGCTAGAAAGCAGTACAACACGCCAAATAACTCTCAGTGTACTTGGAGAAGAAATGCCGCTGTTACTTGATTCCCACGCCTACAAAGGGCGTGATCAGTCCCCATTTCATAAGCTCTCGTTGCTGGTGTACTGCACTGTTAGGGAGTTTTCAAAACATTTCTGATCTTTGTGCCCCGAGAAAATCTCGACGTGGAACACAGCTAGTCTGTTCAAATCAGGCTTTAAATTTTCTGAAAGGAGCATTTAAATGCCCTTCGAAAGCATGATAGAAGCTGACTGTAAAGTTGCACCAAATATTCAATGTAACTTATTTCATTCATCTTCCTGAGAAGATAAGTTTATTAGCTGATACACGGCTTGCACTAAAATCCTACACTACTACTTAATGCCGAACAAAGTCAAATTATAATAATGCGAAGCTCTGGCCATATTCATGATTGCAGCCCTGTGGTCATTCCTAAAAGAATGAAAAATCGTGCGACGACCACCTGCAAACACTAAAAGATAGGAGACTCATTTGTCGTCATCCAAAATTGCTGCAACACTACTTTCAGTTCTGCCAGTTGGTGGACTTTACATTCATAGCCCAAAACCATCAGGCAGACTTGCAATGTGGATGAAAGGACAAGGTGTCCCACAAAACTTTGTTTGACCTTACGGACTCTGACGGCATAGTTTAATTAAAACCCTATTGAAAGTGGGCCCAATCTCTTTTTTAATTTTAAGCCTCCTTATTAACATTACCTTAGCAGGTTTAATTGACTAGGAGGAAAAGTGTGACTACAGGTTATTAAATGCAACTTCCACATAAATGAATGGCTTCCAGCTCTACATGCAAGCATCCATCCGTTGATGAAGAAAAACTAGTTCTCCAAATTGCCGAATCTCACAAATTACTAGTTTTAGAAGTTTCTTTCAGTATCGTATGTGCAATGCATTAAATGTTTGTTTAACTTTAGGTTTTGGTAACAAACCGCCTGAAGACTCCTTCCTTGCACCTCCGCCGAATGGCCTGGCCTCCGGGACATGCCAGTAGCTCCAAGCCCCCTTTTTACGTTGCCACTGCCTATTCAGCCCGAGTATTATGAGTTCGCTCTTCTTTAGGGAAGTCTTAGGGCGCTACACTGTGCAATTTGAACAGTAATTTACTCTAAAAAGAATGTGTGGATTTTAATTAGATAGGAAGATTAGTGACAAATCCTCCATATATTACCTTATCAGACTCGATGTTTTGACAAACAATGATATCTAAAATAAACGGTCATTAATTTAAATAGCTCAGATTCAACTTCTTTTAAATGCTAAGGGATGAGTCGGAATACGGTCACTTTCAGTTAATTTAAATGAACAACCAGAGTCTTGTGTCATGGTTGTGGCCAGTTTTTTAACACCAGAGCGAGTAAACCGAAAAGCCAAATGCCATTTGCATACAGGTCCATAGAACTATCAGTAGATGGTCTCGAGTTCGATCACCATTAGCCTAAATGGGTGTTCTATCTGTGGTAGTGCTAATGAAATTTAAAAGCGGTAATTTGGTGATTTGTTAGCTCTCCATTTTGGTCTTGCAGACACTTAGGGTTAGACCTTTGTACTTCAGCTGAGTGGTATGACCGCGTCATGGCAGTCGCCATCGCCATTGGTAAAACATATTCCACCCTAGTATCATGACTTCTGTCGTCTCCAGGATAGACTCACGGCGCTACATGAGCACTCTCACCCCCTTTTTCAAATCCAGGCTGGTTGTGTTCCAATTATTCAAATGAATATATTTTGCGAATAAAAGATGATAATGAAGCATAGAGGACTAGCCTCCCCACTGAAACAAAGGTATCATTTAAACTAATGAAATAAATGTTTCTACGCATTATTAGTGGGATCTGTAAAGTGTCAGTCTGAGTTATTTCTTTTCGAGCGGCTGGTGGGAATTAAATTAAATTGAGGAAGGAAGACTATTTCTAGACCTCTCAAATCTAAAAAACGTTAGGGTAGAAAACATTTATAACCACGCCTGGTTAGTCGGATTGGTATGAAATTCCTCGTCGACCTCCAGCGCCAGCTGGGATGTCATCACTACCCCTTAAATTATAGTTTACTAGGTTTAAAGTAACTTGACCGCGACTCTATGGACAAGACGAATTCATCATTTGTGTTTCATTGTCACAACTAAATGTGCCCATGATGCCAGTCGTAGCTCACAATCACTGGCATAATTTTCTTTGAACAAAAGTACCGATTGCAATATCACTGCCTCCTTAATTTACTGGCGTAGTTAATTTAACGATTGATAACA
The DNA here is from genome assembly GCF_000524195.1 of Echinococcus granulosus. Classification (NCBI taxonomy): domain Eukaryota; kingdom Metazoa; phylum Platyhelminthes; class Cestoda; order Cyclophyllidea; family Taeniidae; genus Echinococcus; species Echinococcus granulosus. The sequence goes on along the minus strand of NW_020170451.1, from coordinate 109,254 downwards.
GGAATAAGTAGTTCTGCTTTTTAATTCTCAATTGCACAACTGAATTCGCGATCGCGTGCAAAACTGAGCACGAAAAGCAGGAATTACTTTCAAGTAGCGCGCATTCAATTTGTGACGTAGAGTGACCAAGCTGCTCATGACACCGACGATCCAAGTCAAGGACATTAATGAGTCTTTCTTCGTGGAAAAATCGTTTGGCTTAATTCTACTTGTCAAAATGTACCTTTCAAAAAGAAAACTGTGACACTTTGGAGATCTGACGAATGCCAAGTTGCCCCTAAATCTACCACACTGTGCAGCGTCCTTCTTAATGCTAAATGTGATTTATTAATGCTATCTTTCAGACTATGGGGAATCCTATAAACTGTCACGGACAAATAACGAGACTTTGTAGAGATTAGGGAACAAAATTTTATCGAAACTCGGGAAAAGCATGCAAACTTTGGCTGAGGTGATTCACCACCCCTAGGAAATCGCAACAGCTCCAGCATTGCAAAGCAAATTGACAAACTCTTAAAAGGGAAACATTTGGTCTGCTAGCGTGGGGCCCACCTCAGCATTCTACTTTGAATATTCAAATCTGGATCAGAATAAACAGGCGTATAATTTCCCATCGCGATTGGTACATCTGCTACTGGTCGTCCCAAAGCAACTATTTTAACCACGCAAGTACCACCACGCAGTCGAAGAGGGGAGCTTTGCTTCCGACGCCAATTGAAGTTATTGATAGCTAACACTGGCCGCGTAAGACCACCCAACCGGCCTCATTACTTATACAATACTAGTGATCACGCCTTCACTAAGAGGGGCTAAATGCAACAACTGCGACGCCAACTCATTGGTAGAAATAGAACTGGGCGCACACACCGTTAGGTCACCGAAGAAACACCTGTTTCTACTAATTCGAAGTCTAACGGGCCACTTAGGCGCATACGCCCAGTACTTGACGCAGCACTAATCACACGGGAACTCTACCCCCCCCCCCGAAGATAGCTTTTAAACAAGTACTGATATTTTAAAAAATGCGAGTGTGTACATTACCAGATCACCCGTCTTGTAAACTAAGATACAGATTACTACGAATTTACATGAACTTCAAGTTGACGCGACTAAAATCACGGAGAGGAACTTTAGAGACGTTCAAATAAAACTTGGGTTTGGAATCGGAAGTGTTCAATTAAAATATCTCTGGAGGTAGCTTTGTTGATAGTGGCGAAATCAGATCGGCAAGGAAGTAGTAGAGTAGTCCAAAGTGGAGAGGAATCACGCCTGGGACCGTTGGAACTGAAGCAAATCACCAAGCCATCCACACCAAGGCACACCCTCAAAAGTACACGAAAGATCTTGAAAGAAGGGGATGGCACCACCCATTCAGCAAGATATTATTTGTTCAGGTCGTACTGTAAGAAGTCGATTGCGCACGTAAACTTAGTATGATTGAAAATCGAAGTAGTCCGTAACATGACAGAAGTCCATGCCGCATCCATCGGCAATAAAGGTCTACGAATGTGCAAGAAAGCCAACTTTACGCTAACGATGAGGAAAACAATCGCATAGGTTATAAACTTTTAAAGATGACAGTTCTAAAGCAAGAGATGATAAGGATCATACTGAACAGCAGTGATGCACGGCAAATCCCAGTGTATGTCTTTGAAGCAGATTCAGAGGATTATTAAAAGGGTATTAATAAATATTGTGATGAAACGTAATTCATCTGCTTAAGAACCCACCCAGGGAAGAGCGCGCAGACAGGAAGTCTTTTACGCAAGCACCGTGAGATTGCGTTTCATCAGACATAATGGGTAAAGTATTTATTGATAAAATTCCCCACATCGAACGCAAGCTAAGGCCTGTTACAATTGCAGGACTAAGTGACAGTAAAATTTTCTTAACAAATAGACTCGTCAGTCAGCACCTACCACAAACTCTAATCCACAGTCAAAAACCAACCAGAAGGAAGTCAAGAAAGGCGTAAAGAATGCAAAAAAATTTGACATCTGTAAGTTACAACTTCCCAGGGCAAGCACGTCACCAAGAGAAGGCTAAATGAACATCATCTGTTAGATTCAAGAAGCAGTACTATCATCATCGGTTATGAGGTGGTAAACGGTATATGAGACCGTGCCATTAATAATCAAAAAAATATGTGTAAACACCGATATTTGTCAATTTAGGATCAAAATTAAGGCAAAAAGTTGGACATATTGAATTTTTTTTTCGAACAGACCCATTTAGCTTAAAAGTTTTGAAAATGCAAACTAGGAAGAAGATAAAATAAAGCATTGTTTTGTATGTCATTAGATCACTCTAAATTACTCTAAAACTATGTGATCAACAGTAATAGCCAAAATTTGATTTAAAAGTGAGTTGGTACACACTCACAAATACCTAATAGAATGAGAGCTCATAGCCAGCATTGAGTGATTTGTGATCATAAGCAGCTTCCTACCATTTTTCGTCCAACAAGACCTTGCAACAGCAAGTGGCGCGTTTTTCTCGCATGGGCTCTTGTAGCGCCCTGAGACTTCTCTGAAGATGAAAGAAGACATAATACCCGGGCAGAACATATATATTTAGCACAGAGAAGGTATTTTGGCTCCTGAAATGGTCTTAAGGCCAGCCCACGCGGCTTGGTACAGAGGCCATGTTAAAAGTGGCTCCTCGCCAAAACCGAGAGATAAACAACCATCTAATTATACTCTTGCCTTAGTAGTGAACATTCGCGTAATACCATAAGAACTTCCCACGGATGTGCAATTTCCTCTCTATTTTCCCTTCCCCCTTCAGCTTCAGACTTTCGGGTCAAGAAGAACGGTTAGAGGATGACAACATGGGTTGTAGGCACATAAAATTGTATAAATAATGCAAATTTTATGGGAAAATCCGGATTTGTTTCCTCCTCCAAACCCGATGGCGTCTACTAATTTATGGGCTCAATCCAAACTCCTCGCTTGACACCTAGAAGGTGAATTTAAACATATACATGACAAGGCTTTATAACTGTTCGTATGCCATTTTAATGTGGTTCCTTCGTTAATTGACACGTAAACCCCATTCTTGAATCCAACCGACGGTGCACTTCTGTAAGGATGCGTTTTATTAAGGTGAGCCGTGATTGGTTCTGCGTGGGTCTGTATATCGTTGGCAAAGTGATTTGTTGGAGAGATAGATTACCTTTATCACTCAAAGGCGGCTTTGCCACAGGGTTGGTAGAGCCCACAATGCACTTTGCAGGGTGGAATGGGTCTAGACGTTGGTAGACGTTGAGCCTTCTACCCTTGTCTTATTATGTCTTTTTCCCTCCATCCAACAAACATTGGTGGTCGTGCTCGAGCGTGGGTAATTAACTCACTTCTGGTGGCATTACATCCCCTGGAGTGCTGGGATTAAACACTTCAATGTTAAGCAAAGAGGATATTGGCTGGCGCCTCTTAAAACGATGAAATGTTAAATGATGAGTAGACTGCCACCCTATGCTTAGGGTGACACGGGTCTAGGTACAAATCTCAATCCCTCAGCAGAATGTCCTTAGTGAAAACCTTGGAAAGTCTGATTAAAGAGTGATGTATTCTTTCCACCTATTAACTGCCTTGTCGGCATATGTTGCATACGTTTAAGATTCCGGAAATATTCTGTAGTTCTCTATAAAATAAACTCTTAAAGTTGGCATTCTGATCACCATGCCCAGTCTCGGGAATCCAGTGTCGACTATCCACCGGTGGAAGGTAACAGGAGTGACGGTTTCAGCGTCTTGATTGTTCAGAGGTTTTACTTCGCGACTTTTGCGAAACGGTTTATCATTACAAAGATATACTGTTTTCTCTCTCTGTGTGGTCTTTAATGGACCCACAATGTCAATAGCTACTGTGTGTGCAGGCACCCTGTGGCGTGGATCGACGTGGTACAAGGATTGTGAGGTAGTCTTTTGAATCTACCACTAGTAATGCAGGCCCGGCACAAATCGCGTATAACTTCGACGGCTTACGATTCAATAGTGCCTTACGCTAGAGGCCTCTAGCGTCTTCTCTCCTCCTACGCAGTCTAACTTCTCACTTAAATCCTGACGAACACTTTGTACCAATGAACTTAAAACAACTAAGCGCCTAGGTAGGTGCTCCACTCCGATTTGGTAATACTAGGACCTCACCATCTGGGGACTGCTTCGACCACTTTTGTCCCATACGTCTAATTATTTTGCTTGGAGATGGAGTTCCTTTTACAGTTTTTTTGTAACAGGATGTGAGAAACCTCTAGTACACCAGAGCCGTATCAGGATTTGTATTTTACTTCTTTGCTGGTATTTAGTGAGTTAGTTCAATAAGATGGTATTGGTGGAAACGACGCTGAATTCTACAAGGTCTAGCTTGCGAGAAAAGATGTCAGCGTTGCCTTTTCTTCATTGCACAATGAAGTCGTGCTGCAAAAATTCCTTGTTTTCAACCAGGCCAATGCTTGATTATCTAAGCTTTCCCGCTATCCGACAGTGTCTAAAATACCTGACCATCGTGAAAATACAGACGAGGTCCCATTCGGGAGTAACTTGTGATATCTCCTGATCACATTCGGTATTTTCATTAGCGATGGCATATCCCCAACCATCATCATCCTTTTGTTAGAGTGAACCTACCAGAACTGCATTACTAGTGTCAGTGTCCGGGACAGATGGTGAGGCACCTGGATTGAAACTAAGTAATGCTGGAAGCAGTACGAAGCATAGAATTTGCTTTAGCTCTCTAAATATTTCATCGTGCTTTTTCTCTTACCCAAATTTGTCTTGTCTTGCAACCCGTAAGATGTTTATTGAAAATTTTAATAAATCGCCTACTAAGGTTAGGGAACTACGAAAACCTCCATGACTGATGGGTATTGGTCAGATCCTGACTAGCTTTTGTGGTCTCCTGTAGTTGCTACCACGCCCGAGGCGAAATTACTTTTCGGAAAAGACAATTAATATGTAAGGGCCGACATTTCTTTTCAATTGGCACCAAACATGCTTCTTACAGACATTCCAATACTAATTTTAGACTAGGGTAATGCTTCTGAATGTCTTTACTCAAACCGACTGTCTTATCTAGATTCATTTTGCAATATATGGAGAGTAGCATAATCAGTGTAGTTTGCGTAGGCTGTTGAAAAGTGGTCCCTAAGTTGAAGGAGCCGAAAGGAGACGTCTGGAATTTATAAAGACCATTGTGTAAGTTAAGAGACCTTGCATATTGTTCAATGTTTCTATAATGTCCGCTTACAAAAATTTTCGAATTTGATATGGGGAATTTGATTCGATGTCTGGAGGGAAACCGACTATTAATCTATGAGGAAAGACATCCTCCTCCGTTTTCTATAATCGATGCGCAGCCGAATGCTACTGTCCTTATTCCTCACTAAAGTAATCGGTGAGGTTCATTTTGATTTTGAGAGTTTTATGAACTTGTCCTTGAGCATCTCTTCGGTTAGACGATTTAGCTTTTCTGGTAGAAAGGCTGGTATGTGAATGGGTATTTGCCACTCGGTGTAGCTTTGTTGATAATGTGCGTTTTACCGTGCCAGTTCTTTCATTTCAGAACCCTGCCACGAGACAAATTCCTTTGCGCCTATTTAGCAACTCTAGACCTTCGTTCCTCTCATTACAGGTCCTGTAGGTAGTGAACTGGGATCATCCAAGTTGGTTATAAGTGTTGCCGTGATTTCCATTAGGACATCACAGGTATTGTTGGTGGCGAAATAATTATTACAATCTTTTATGCTACTTGACATCGATCAACTAAAATACCTAAACTCCTTAAAAGTACGTAGACTATGGCCTAGATGGTGGAATACGTATTCAAATACTGGAATCTGGCTAATGATTGTTAAGCCTTTAACAACACTGGTGATCAGATGTCCTGAGTAGTATTAAGAAGGCAAAGGTATCAATGAAGCTAACATTTTTTCACACCTAAACTTCTAGACTTTTGCATTTGTCAGCATGACAACGACCCCTTCCCATTTTAAGTTTTCAACAGGATTTGCATTTCTAAACGAAAATTTTTGTTTTTATTTGGAAAGAGTATGCCTTTGACCTCCTCGTATATTTTATGCCAAATACGCAAGAAAAATGCAATGATTACCTAGTTCTCAGCTGTTTCCTTTTTTGGTTAGAGTAGTTTATTCTCCGTTTACGAATAGCAAGCTAAAGTAACTAGTTGCTGTAGGAATAATTAAAATAAATATTCGAAATGGATTAAGCTACCAGGCACAAGCTTGGGAGAATCTCAGAGGCACCATCGAATGCGAGAACGCTAGAGTCGTTGTTTTATTCAAATAAATGGTTGCTTATTCGAACAGGGAAAATTTGATTGTGCCTGAGAGCCCCAGACTATCCCTACAGCTGCAATGAAAGGCGCCACCATGGAAGATTTATAACCACCTTACGGAATGGCTGGGAGGCTATGGGCTTGGGTACAACGCGCTTCCATCAAATAAAAACAACAAAACTGAAAAGCCTAGGAATTTCAGGTAGTTAAAGCAAACACCACCACTTTGCAGCAACGCTAAAGGGAGTCGTGCAAATTTTAAGTAGCTAAATGTCACCGTGACCAACTGAGCGGGGCCGTAACCTAGCCACAGAAATCAACTTTCTGTCTGAATGTATTTCTACTTTAATTAATTTAAGTAAAACGCCTGCTAGTGAAATATCTTTATCCTTTCAAGCACTTAGGTTTTGGTTGTGGAGGATCGAGTAAGAAAACGGATGTGGTTTAACATACCCAACCCCTCCAGATTCTTCGGTGTCACTCGAGAGAACTTAGGCCCATGTGACAAATGCGTGATTTTTAGGGACCTATAAAAATGACAGGCATTTGATTTTTTTGAGGTAAAGATAAAGAGAAATGAGAAATGGGCCCGGCGGTTGCTCTCTCTACCAAGAGAAAGATCCATTTAGCGCGATTAGAAAGATGAATCAAGGCGGATAAGATGATATGGCAATTTTCAATGAACACTGAAGATGGTGTAGGTGAAAGGAGGGACATATGAAATAAAATTTGTTCAAAAACAACTAGTTCATCAGTAAATAGACAGAGAAATCCCAAACTCAAATAGTAGATTTAAAGTATGAAACGGGTTCGTTTAAAAAAATCACCTATTCAGTAAGTTTTAGCGGATGTAATTTTTATTAGCAGCGATTGATTCGCTGTTTTCTGCTACAAGTTCTGACTAGAAAAAGTGGAGTCAAAGACTCCTTTCGGAGACGTTTATTAGAAGCGTACGCAAGTCACGCACCATGTGGCTTCAACGGCTGCTATCCTGCGCATTTGGTGTACAGAGTATATGTATAGGCACGGAGGGGTGTCATTCAGGCGGTTAGCCTCTAGATCATGCCTGTACTTCAATCCCCGAGATTGTCCGTCTAGACCGAAAAAAACTTCCCAACCGGTGTGTGTTGTCTTGTGCTTCTATCTTTACAAACGGTCTGTGGACTTGACTGCAAGTAGTAGGTGTGGTGATCTGACCACCACACTGTCGATTTCGAATGTGAGAGGAGCTAACAAGTGGATTTTTCATAAAACAATGCGATAATGTATGTAATACAATGTATTTAAGAGATTAGGTTGGAAAGTGTGCTAAAACTACTTTGTTTTGGGGTTTGTCACACGATAAATGAACAAGTCCAATACCACTGTATTAAAATAACTCTGAATTTGGTAATCCTCTACAAAATGTATGCTGACTTTCCGTCGCATTAAAGGAGGTTTTTGGAATTTTTCTTATTGCAGGCGAGTAACCTTTTCACTATTGTCTTTTCTAAGTGAATCCTTCTTCCTTATTTTAACCAATGCTGGAATGAATATAGGCAAACGCATTCATACATTCCTTTCCATTTTATGAGATTTTTGTCACGGGCGAAGTGTGACATTAACGTCGTTCGAACTTTGGAATTTTTATGCGCTGTATAAATGCCTTATCTGGTTATCCTACGACCTAGAAGATTGCCATCAGAATTACAAAGCTAACACCGAACCAAAGTGTGTATCCTCACAATGCCCAAGGATGACTTATCAGTTTAATCTGCAAACCTTTCATTGCGGTAGATGATGACTAATCATAAGTTTTTAAGCTGCCTTCAGCAAAGCTTATTCTTGTGGAAGCACCGCCTACTCACAATCCTGACGAACATTAGAGAGGAAGTTTACCATTTGGTTTCGTGCCTTTTAAATTGAAAAGTGCTGTTTGCACTTTCAGGTGGGCCTTTCATTCATCAACCCAGACAAAACCACTGTTTATTTTGAGAAGTCGCATGGACCCTAAAGCTACCTTGGTGATTTATATACAACCGTAGCGTAACAAAGAAACCTAGAAAGTCACAGCCTCCGTTTATGGCCTTGTGTGCTGGTTCAGCTTCAAAATAATCCGCCTTAGAGGCTCTGGTTTTCGATGGCAAAAATGATTGCTTTCAATGTAAAATATAGACACAAGTTGATGTGAAATGATGAGAAAAAAGTTTGTCTGAAAGGATGCGTTGGTACTTTGTGCCTTTATTTTAACGAGGAGTATGGATACTTTGAAAACAATGCCGGCCACCGAAGTAGTTATTATTTGAAAAGTTTCTTGATATCATCCTATAGTATTGGATGAAGGATATCGTGTTCAGTACAATTTGCCTTATGTTTAGGCAGTATTTCACATTTTCTAAGGAAAGACTAAATATTTTCATAGGTATTCATAACGTCCCTACTTCGCCTTTTTTGGCTAACAATTCCCAAGTGTGTGGACGGTACAAAGTGAGAGTTGGCATGAATACACTGCATGCCTTGATAATTGGAGGCTTGAAGTATTTCTGTCGAATAGCACAATTGCATGGCCATTTTAACAAGTTCGACAATTATTTGTGTGCCATGGAGTTTTTTTCAAAATTCACATAAATGGTGCAAATATGGCAAACTGCCTTCAATAAACCCTAACTTATCGGTTCTTACAAACAGGACTATATTTCACAACGAAACAGCAAAACCTGACTTTTTAGGGCAGGTTTCTAAATTTTCTAAGCATACTTCGTTCAAAATTATAAATTTATTCTAGTCCTTGAAACATATCTTCAAAGTATCATACAAGAAAATGATTTAGTGGCATTTATTCTTTGGGAATTTGAATAAATATGACTTTCCAATTGATGTGTGTGAAATCTACCTCGAGAATGCCGTGAGGTCAAAATTGAAGTGGGCTTGACAATTAGTTTTATTTTTTGTGATTTTAGTTTGATGGAGTTGTCAAAATTGGTTTGTTGGAATTTGCCCCTCATGCCCTTAGGTGAGTGTATGCAAAATCCCACATTAGGACTTCATAAAACATTAACCCATACCTCCACTTATTTGTTTTTATGCCTCAAAACGCGAACAACTTGCTCTGAAGTAATCTGTGAGATCGCAGTTTCTGTGTCTTCTCGTCAGTGACTTGACATTTCGCCCCTGCAATGACATGGCATTAGCTGTAAAATTCACCTAGTGATTTCTCTAACTATCTCCTAGACTACATTCGAGGCGCAAAAAGTACATCTGGTTATTTCAAATGACTACTTTGTTATCAGCGTGGTTCATTACCTCATCTTAGTAGCCCTCTGGTCAGTTGATTAAAATTTTTACTTCTCATCTAAAACTGGTAGGCAATTAATAAATGGATCAAAACAGTAAGCTGTGTTTAAAACACCGCCTACAGAAATGATAATCATAATTCCTCAAAATATAGAAATACAAAACTCTGACACACCATGTTTGATGTCTTATTTTACCGTTCATAACAATGAAGGCAGTAGATTTAATAACTCAAATGACTTTCATTTAACAAAAATTTTACATCAAGCAAAAACAATTGCACCTTTTATGCTTTAGTCGATCTATTCTTGCATATCTGTGGCATTTTAATGGCAAATTTTTCTTTGACATCTTATGGAAAAGCTAATAGATACATTTGTCACCTCTGTGCATGAATATCCTTGTAAATCTACAAAATTGCTGATGCGTTACCTGTCATTCCTCAAAGCACTTTGACATCAGCAATTGAAACACCGTTTTTGCAGATTGCCGCAATTACTTTGCCAATAGCCGTAACTACATGGACAATTTGATGACTGGACTGTGTCCTTTATAAATGCGCCTTAGCAAAGGAGTGCTATAATAATCGGCTATGTTGGAATTTGGGATTATTTTATAAACAAGGGGAAGAAGAAGCAGAAGCATTCTCAAATAATCTCAAAATTCTACCAAGCGATGCATCAGCAAATCTTTTTAAGGCTGATTTCACAAGACCTCGCTTTCGTCATAAATTCACCTTTCACTTATCATTAACTGTTCCAAGAACCATCTACCTATTTTCATCAGCATGCAGTGGATTCAACACTTCATTTTCCGAGATGGCAAAATAAATGTGATTTGATAAGCACATCACATTATTCGATTGATATCTGTTCATTAATTAACGGTCCAATGGTTAACTCTTACACCTTTACTTCCGATTAAAAACTAATGTACCCCCTGAAACTTTTTGAAAAAGAAAGGAGACATAGGACGTGGGCAGAAGATATATATTCAACACACAGTAGATCTTGGGGCTACTGGCATGGCCAGCAGGCCAGTTCACTGACATGAGGACAATAGCGGAGCAGCAAAGTGGCCTTTTTACCTAAACAAAGATTTAAACAAACAATTAAAGTGTTATAAACCCTCTCTTTTCTTCTAAGAATGTACTCCGGCTCTCCCCTAGTTCAGCCTCTCGATGCAGCCATCACAACGCAATTGGTGCTGTAAGAGGAACACTCTCGAGCCGATCTTGCCAGTCATCAAATTTTCATGATAAAGTTTCGTCCTCTATGGAGATTGGATTCGAGGACTAGGTAATGGACTGGCCATTACTCGTGTCCATAGATAGTTGTAGAAAAACTGACTTAAAAGCAGCGTTATGTAGTATGGACAGGACTAAACATAGCTCCGTTTAGATAAAGTTTTGCTTCACTTTCTCTGGGCTAAGTAGTTCTCACTTCACAACTGCCCAGCCAAATCCCTCTGGGTTCCATCCAGCTAGTAGAGAAGTAGAGGAGATTTCAAGGTCTAACATGTTTGACATCTTTATAGAGGTATGGCAAGCAGCTCAGTACTGAAATCTTTGAAATAATTCATGGCTATTGTCGCTTTTTTGTTAACTGCTTTTATGCAGAACACGAGATTAAGGTGGGTATCAAAGGTAATGTGAATTTCGGCCCTTCTGTTAGGGGTCGCCACTGACCCTTCGATCTGTAGCATATGCATTTCTTCCAACTCGCTAAGATTTTTCTCCCTGAAGTTAGAATCCGGATAGATGTCCTCTAGGATTGGGTTTACTTTTCACTGCCACCAATGTGGTACACCGAAACTCCCCTGAGGCCAAAGGAGGGCCTAACTCTTGGATAGAACATGTGTTCGACATACTGAAAGATGCATCGGGGAGGTATTCGACCGGGGTGGAGCAGAAGCCAGCTCACCCGGTGAAGGGACAATGGCGGAGAAACTAATTGGAAATTTATTTAATCGAATTTGTTTCTTGCTAAAAAGTCTTTTTGAGGTGTAAAATACTGGATTGCTGCTAAAGAACGAATAGTAACTCACATCAAAAAACAAATCATTTTCCCGTGTTCATTGACCTTTCTGTGATTGGGACCTGACACAAAAGTGGAAAGCCTCATGCATTTTCTGAAAACACCAGTTAAGAGTGTGCGAAATATGATGTAAAGCCAAAATTGCGTTTTATGAATTCATTTTCATGCGTGTTATTTACCAAATAAGCTTTTGCAATATCAAAGTGGTGTATAATTTTGGTGTTGAAAGGCTTAAGAAATCCACTTAAGTTGAAAGGGAGCACATTTATTGTTAAATATAGTGATAATTAATGATAATTTGTCTGCACAGAAATGGGACGCACTTTTGTGCTTTTTGCTTTTGGCATAAAAGACGAAAGCCTTATTTTGTTGAAATAAAAGTTTATTTCTTCACTAGTTCTTTAAGTAAAACCATCAAACATGTTTCATTTAATAATAACAAGCATTGGACGGACTTAGTTTGTTACTCAAAAGTCTTACTGCAGCGCCTCGAGCCTTCCCTGAAAACGAAAGAAGGCATGATACTAAGGCAGAATGTGCATTACAGAAGTGCAGAAGAAAAGCCTTTGGTGTCCTATAAACCAAATAGAAGGGCTAAACAAAAAGTCAATGTATTACACAGTGCCTCTCTCTTTTGAGCGTCGTCTTTGGGGATCCCCTTGGACAACTTTCCCAATGACCAACACAATATAATCGATGCTGTAAGAAGATTAATCACGAAACACCCGTGTCTGTCATCGAACTTCCGTGCAACTTTGAAGATATTTGTCAGCAATGTCACTGGTCCCTTTTAACAATTCCACTAGATCTGGAGTATTATCATGTTTGGTAACTGTGTTGGAGGAAGGGGAACTTGTTGGCCATCTCGCATGTCCACCGGTAGTCAAAAGAACACTGACCTAAAAGAACTAAATTAGTGAAGGAAAGGATCTAAAAGTTTCGTGGGCATAAGTTTCTACGTCCATTCCTCCTTGTCACTTTGTTTCCATTTCAATGCTGCCCAGCTTTATCTATCTGAGTCCTCTCTAGCTGGTGGAGAGGTGAAGGAGGCATCGAGTGTTCATTTCATTGACATCTTCTTAAAGGTACGGCAGACAGCTTCGTTACGAACTTTCTAGGTGATTCAAGGATAGTATCACTCCGGCTGTGAATAACATTCGTGCAGAACATGATGTCATTTTCAACCCTCCTATTAAAGGTCGCCATAGATTAACCCATTCTCAGTATACAACCTTCTGCCATCACGTTATGCATTGACTAAAAGCAAAAAGCCAAGGCCCTTGTCCTTTAGCATTAGGTTTACCTTCTGCTGCCACCAATTTAAAGCCTCGAGAATTCTTTAAAAATGAAAGGGAACAGAATAGGTTCTAGCCTTGTTTGTCTCCAAAACCATAACGATGAGTTAGACAAATGGTCAAAGTATTAGGTAGCCATTATAAAATAGGCTTTTGATAGCTACGTAATACGCTGGTTGTATAATTCTTGTTTTTGATAAAGGGGCCACCTTGGGCCTCCGCCATTGTACCTTAGCCCAGTGGACTGACACCCAGTCCTAGTCAGTAGCTCCAAGCACCCCTGTTTGCCCAAGTATGATGTCTTCTTTCTTCTTCAGGGAAGTGTCGGAACAATACAATTAAGTTCAAGAACTGCGCAAACTAATCAAACCCTTCATTAGCAATATGCATTCATATTTAAATATCTATGTATTGAGGCACCACATATCTTGCGGAAATAATGAAATACATGAGAACAAACCTTGGCCTATCTAACTTCGCATCAACTTAAAAATAGATCACCAAGTTAAATCGTCCCCAATTTAAATCCCTACTACTTCCCTCTTTCCCTTCATCTACTTGGTTCTTTTTCGACTGTAATGTCCTTCATGTCAGACATCGGTCAGGCTGCCTAACAATTAGGGGATAAAGAAGTATCAAACACAGATCCATAGTTTTATATAATTGTTAAAAACTTGTTAGGAAACTTGTGAAGTGCGGTAAGCAGTAGGCTGGGACGACGACTGCAAATCTGGAAGAAAGTATGTAAAATACAGATTGTAGGAGTTCATAGCCTCATCATAGATCAGACAGAGGGTGAAATGTAAAAATAACAGGAAGTGCTTTTGCTCAACCGCGCTTCCACTGTCATAAAGTACTAAAAATTTTAAGGCTTACTTAATTGTGGTCAGAAGTTTTCTTTGTGAAAATAAGTTTAGGTTACAAGTATTTAATATTGAATGACAAAGTGGAAATATCTTCAGAGATTTATCAATTATCATCTTTAGATGGGTTTTACATGAGAATAGAGGATATTTGTAAAATATAAGTTTACTGACAGCCAAAAGGTCTAAATATTGGAAATCTTAAGATTTTTAACTCTAGGAATTAGACTGAGAGATCGGAGTACCAAAATGTGAAGCAACTCGTAATTTTGAAGCCACTGCGAAAACCCAAATTTTCTAAAATGATTAGATCCAGCAATTTGTTAATCATTTTCCACATTTAATAGCTGAACGCGTAAAAAGGCAGTCATTATTTCGACTAGTGAAAAATTAGTTCTGCTGTTTACTGGTAGATTACTTAAATGATGTTGATATACCTTTTCAGTTTGGAAAACAAGCAACTTTTACTTATCTATAAACGAGTATTTTGAATGATTCAGGGCACTTTATAATCACTTTTACGGCATTTTGGCTTTTTAGTTAAGAACTTACCTCAGATCCCTGAGACATCCCTGAAGAGGGAAGAGGACATGATACCAATATAGAATGTGCAATGCCGATATACAGAAGGTCTGAGGGGCTACTGACATGGTTCGGAGGCCATGGTGCTTAGAGCAAGTACAATGGCAGAGCCATATCTGCCCCGTTACCAAAACCAAGAATTAAAAAACAAGGTTTTACGCTTACTGCTTATACACAAGTATGTGTCTCACATGCTTCTAGTTACCTATTAGACCTACAAGTAAATGGACTCCATATTTTAAAAATGAGTATTATTAAAATTAAACCGATCTCTTTAGAAGTTTGATAAATTATTAAGATTAGGTGGTAGAATAGTAAAGGCGTTTTATAAAGTTCTCTCGAGACTCTTAAAAGCACAGTAGGTTCTAGAAATATCTGCATTTTTATCAGAGTAATGCCAAAGTGCGAATAAACTATATTTTCTCTGCGAGAAATTAATAGGTAATTTCTAACAAAAAATGGGAAAAGTTTTATGACTAAAATAATATCTAGCGAGAAACAATACAGTAGCCCAATAGATGATGTAAACGCGAAAACTTTATTTCAAATATCATTCACTCATTGCGTGTCATTTTCCAGTTATATTTTGTACTGAGGAACATCTTCGCAAGTAAAAAACACGATCCAATATACCATTGGTAGAAATTTCGAATCAAGAATTTGTAGGAGGATGTTGAATTCTTGCTAAATGATGCTTGATTGGGTTGATTATTAAGCATCCTTTAGCTGATGCGATACAGTGAGCTTTGGGCTTTTTGATGGTATAAAGTAAACGTAATGGGAGGTTGTGGTACGCATCCTGGCACATTTAGCTGCAATGCCATTTTACGCAGGATGGTGGATGAGCTTGCAGAAAAATGTTTTAGATTGATAAATATACCGTTTAAGGAGACACTTTTCCTCCAATTCGGACCTTAGACCAATTTGCTCGAAAAAATTCATTTAAGCAAAACTGATTTTTCACCTTTTTAAATCATTGCACCGCTCAGTAATCACCAAAAAGTAGAGTTAATTATTTTAAATATAAACAAATGCATGCAAGCACATCTCTGCCATTACTAATCAGCCTCTAAAACTATTTCTGGTAAAAGAATATTGTGATTTACGTGCGAAAGTCAGCTTAGATTGTTAAACTCATATTCGGCTTTAATGTCTTTGGAGACTCCGCATTTAGAGCATAAAATCTATGACCTTCCTGACACTACTATTACTGTCATGCTCTTTACAGTATCATGAGGGATATGATTTACAGCAACCGGAAGTAGTTTTCAACGCTATATCTGGTCAACCAACTCAGTTACGGTAGGAGTAAGCCATAGTTTAATGAAAGGCGTGGGAATCGACTCGGTAGATCTTTCACATTAGAAAGATTTCACTCCTGCCGAATTCTTATTATACTTTGATACTCTAGGAGTGGGTATGTAAATGGATATAAGATGTGAAAATGCTAAATAAGGAAGTATAGGTCACAAGCAAATAAGTTTACAAGTCTGTACCGCAATGAAGATTTATATTTCCCTTTCACTTGAGATTTCCGCCGTAATGTTATGAACTAATTTGTTTTTGTTTGCCTGCTTTATTTATACTTTCAAATAGTATATAACAAAGTGTTGAATATTAATGATTTCATTGAACCGTTGATAAGCCGAAAACAGTAAAATAGTTTTGAACTGCCGAACAATCACACAGATTTGCCAGTTAGAATAAAAGGGAATGGCTAATGATCAGGGATGAACGCAAGAATCAGTCTACTAAATGCAATAGTAATAAATGTTCAGTGTAGGCAAAAAATACGTTAAGATTTTCTTTCCTTAACTCAATAAGGTCATAACCGTTCCTGTGAAGACAAGTGGCATCATTCTTCGGGATAAGCATTATTAAATCCTGATTCATAAAGTAGCTCTACATTGTCTTCGTGTTTGACGGCCAACGGAATTTCAAATTGGTGTTTCAAGGACCTTTAGAGAGTGATTTGGGAGTACAATGTGAATGAGTCAGGTCCCGCTAAAAAGAACTAACCAGAAGAGTTTTTCCGCTCAGGTTAGCACAAAGCCGAGAGAATTTCTGCTCCCCCTGTCTCTATCAACTGCAGCTAGGTGTCGCATAATCCCTTAAAATCGGTTTTGAAATGCAGCTACTTTGGTTTAATAATAATTTAATAATTCTCCCTTATTACCCGTTGGGTCTAGCGGCATTTTTAAATAGGCGCATTTGTACAAAAAGGACGTGTTCTGAAAGTATTCCGTCACTAAAATTTTGGGTAATAGAATATTGGTTTATGCTTTATATTACACACAGTGATGCACCCAAGATGATTAGTGTTTGGTGCAATCTGTTGTTACTCTTAATTGATGGCATTGTGGTGGCAACCACTGGAATGTACTTGATTTGTTGCTATTAAACTCACTATCGTGATAATTTTCTTATTAAAAAGTGGAAGTTGGAAATTAAGCTCGTAATACATAACTTTTATTACTTCTTTTTGGCTTATTTTCACATGTTTTAAAAAGAAAGAATCGTGATTTTTCCATTTTGGACAGGTGATATTCCTCTACTTGAAGGCAAGAACCTTAAAATATCAAGTGAATAAAAAAAACGGCTATCCTGCTACGCATTTTAAATTACTAATTCAAGTATTCACTTTCAAATGTCAAATAATTGAATCAGATATCAAGCTACCATGGCAGTTTCCACCGCTATCCTTCGTCCTTCATAACAGTAACATCCGTTTCCCTCCTTTATGTTGTTCTTAGATTTAGAATCATGCATAGCTCTCTTAAATATGTGATTTTCCCAAAACTATTTAATATGGTTGAATTGGAAGAACCCTTTTAAACGGAGGAACATAATTTTAAATTGGAAAATAATCAATGTTGATGTAAAAGACGGAATACATATTTATTGTAATAGTGTATGAGTAACTAAATAGATGTCGCTTTTTTCCGCCAAAGGGAAGGAATCCATGGTTTATCTCATAATACTCTAAGTTACAAAATCCTAATAAATGGCTTGGAATATGCAATTACTCTTTGAGTCATAACTTTGGTAAAAATGTATTGGAACAGCTTAAATACATTAGTCTAGGGACACTTTATCATGACTCTACCTCCTCCTACTGCCTTCATATAACCAACTTCGAAGAATAGTAAAGCGGCAAAATATTTCGCTTGAAGCACATGTCAAACTTTTGCAAAGAAGTTCTAGGGTATTAAGCGAAAACCATTTGGCATAGAAACAAAATTAAAAACCAATAGAGTGACTCTTGTGTAGAACATAAACACAGACGTCGCCTTGTTTGTTTATTAGCAACAAATGTTGGAAATCCAATATAAAGTGACGTCGTGGAATCTCACAATTCATGTTTATTTGACTACCCACACTTTGTAACAAGAATTTCAGTTTAACTTTCGCTCATAGTGAGTGAAAAACTTAGTTTAATAATAATCTGATCATTGGAGAAATGAGATTTCAACATACTGTGTTGTCACGTACGTAAATAACTAGTCAAGATTTTGGGACCACTTTCCTTCTGGCTACATTTCATACAACCAAAATGTTTGATCCTCCAAAGATTAAGTATAACACCCGCTATCGTCTGGTCCCTCCCAGATGGTATTTGACAACTAAAAGTACGGTTAGATACCAACATAATTTTACTGACAACATAAAATTGTGGAAAAAATACCTTGATTTTGTGTGACGAATAAAAATGAGCTTTTGCCTCCATATACGTGTTTAAAATCAGTTTGATTGAATATGAGCATCATTTTTTTCACAAGGATTCAATACCATACTTGAGCCTAAGTAGCTATAGAGGTTTACCACGCGCAAAAATTAGCGTAGTATAATGAAAAAAATACCGAACTCTCTCACCTTCCACATTCATAACTATTCATCGGGTCACTGCTATAACCAATTCACATTTTAGCATACTGAGATCGGTTAATTTATGTGATTTACCTTTAAGTCATGACCAGGATGCTTGTGAGAGGAAATCCATCATGTGGTAATCTAAAAAGCTTTTAAGTTAGGATTTCAAAGTATGTTATGAATGTCACAAAGCAAGATCAAAAATGGCTTCCAGTAGTGATAACTTCCAGAACACAAGTCAAATGTGACACGCAAATGCAAGTCCAAGAGGCATTATTACGCCATTCCTATCATGCACCTCATTTTCACTGTTATCGGAATGTTTCAAAAAAAGTTTTGGAAAACTTTTACAACTTCGTCTAGTAAGAGATACGCAGTTGCCTAAACGACCTTCCCACATCAATTTTTTAAAATAAACGAGTTTTATGAGAAGCGATATTTGAGTGATCTTTTCATAGACTAAACCTCTCTTTGCCCATATAAATTGAAAGCGCACTCCGCTTTGAAAATAGCATAGAATTTGCCCAAATAAAACAACCAATAGCATTCTTGAAAAATTTCGACTAGTCATAAATTTTTACTCTCCTGAGAATAAATTTACTTTTGTTCACTGATAAATTATGCCAAAATTAACATTTGTTTAACTTATATGCTGCGAAGGTGAAAGACGGAGGTAATGCTGCTGAAAACAGAGACTGTTTGTAGCATTCTTGCCTTATTGGTAAAAAGTGTTTTTAAACAATCGAAATTCAAATTCTGAATTAATTAATTTTTATAATGGGTTAGCGTTCTGTATGTCGCCTAACTTTGATTCATTCGGTGCATTGCCTCACCCCAAAAACGACTGTCCGGGCGTCATTTATAACAGGAAATTATTTATTGCATTCATTTTGTAAGCAAAAGTCTATACATCTGGAGATGCTTAGGGTTTATGCCTATAAAATGCGAAACCTGCCTTTCATTCGAAATTGGCCGAAAATGTTATACTTCCACTCCATCAGAAAGATGGCGTGCAAATGGGATATTTCCTTAGGCGGGAATTCGTTTAAAATTGTACTCTGCTGCATGTCAAGGGATTTTTGGTAACGCAAGGTAGCTTCTAATCGGTCTTCTCATTCGCGCGTACAAGGAATATTCTTGGTTGAACGCCAATTCTTTTTTAAGCAAGACTGGTGTTCCAGGGGCAAAGCAGACCAGTGGGCATTTGTCTATTCATAACTTACATGTATAGCCAGACTCCAGACAATCGTCCGCATACGATGCCAAATTGCTAGTGCCAATTGTGACAGTGGTGAAGGTCGTGCCGAAAGACATATGTCTGCAGTGAACCCGTAATTAACTAGTAAGGTATGCCTGTATGTTGCGTGACCTTAACTCTGCAACGGTCTACTAAGAGTCGGTTGCAGAGAAATACCAACATTTAATATAGTGATCCAGACTACGTACAGAGTAGACTCAAGGATCTGGGGCCTTCATGAAAGACTTTAGAGGCGTTTCCATACCCGGATTTAATTTATACGTGCTAAGTCCTGGTGTGATTTAATGTCTCGCTTTGTGCACCTTTTGTTGGGTGATGCAGCAGATGAAGATATCAAAGCAATGTGATGTTGGGGTCAGAAGGTAATCAGAAGAATCTGGTAGACCCATGTGTGAAAACTAGTGCTTCGCATTGGTCACTTCATTCGTATCCTGGAAATAACAGCCTGAGACTTGTTAGGATCTGCTTCATTTGTCACCTTCACTGGTAAACCCTGCTTTAAATTTTTTTCATGCACGCATTAGCTTATGTTATTTGTGAATAGGTTTTATTTTGAAATGGGTTTCATTAAGTGTTTTCAGATAGTTATTTTTCCTTGCTATATGAGCTACCAATGATTACCAGATATAAGTATGTGTATAATTCGAATATTTGAATACGCTTAAACTTGAAAAACCGGCATTATATTAGGCCAGAACACGTATTATCAACGCACAGAAGCAGGGTTTTAGGTGTTCTTAAACCTAAACGAATGGTTAAACAAATAGTTAATGTAGCACAATAATCTAATCTACTAGTATTTTTGTACCGACTCACTGGAAACATTCGCATTTTCTTAGGCAATTATTTAACTACGCCCAGTCAATCATTAAGGAATAATATTTGCAATATAGCTAGCCCAGAGCTATGAAGTACGCCTAACGTAGAGGCGTGTTCGAACTCACACCTGTCGAGGTGATTTCCGATTTACTAAAAATCACAAGAAAGAAGACTAATCACACAACTGGGCAAATTAGTTGACTTCTCACTCTCTTCCCCTTAACTGGCATCAGCCTTAGATCGCACACCAAAATGTCAGATCTTCCTGGACTGATGCTTATTTAACAACAAATTCGATTAACCTTTGAAAAGACAAACTTGCCTAGATTCTTTATTACCACTGCCCTAATCTACCAACGGGTACAGGTCTTGCATCTTCCCCTCGACCAAATTCACTTTTTCGAACAATGAACCTGTTTCTTAAATAAAGCTAGTATTTACTGATGCGTCCAGAAGCCGTAATAGTGCTCAATCCACTCCTTCGTGTGAGTTGAGCTCCGCAAGTTACCGAGGCACACAGAGTAATCATGAGTCATTCTACTCGCGATTTACCTTGTTTACTCATGCACACGGAGCAATGACTGACAACTTGAAATACCTCTCACTTAATTCTACGTTAGATCCAGAAATTGGTCAAAAGGTGAAAGTTTTGCAGGTTAACCAGTAAAGCTTACCATATAAATTAGGCAATCTTTTTGTCATTTATTTAAGTCGGAAAGGAAATATTTGTTAAAAAAAATAAAATTTTTGCAAAATTAATTAAAATTTGCTCCAATTTGGTCTGAATAATGAAGCAAGAAACACTATAATGCCTTTTATCACTTTCCTTTTATCATGAAATAGTACGAATGACTGGAAGATGCAGGTTTTCACATAACTTCATAGCATGCAATCTCTTAAGGTATATTTGACACGAAGTGGATGTATTTGTGGTCAAGGTACATGGAAAAGTCATTCTTTCAACAACGATGGTTGTATCGGTGCTGCAAGATGTACTAAAGGAATTTGTCCCCGATTCGCAAACATCTAAATCAAACATTAGCTTTACTCTACAGTATTTACAAAAAGAATTGCATCTTTCTTTAATTGAGGTTATTTGTGCTCATGCAGGGCGCCACATAGCTGTAAATATTTCCGGTATGAATAAAGACCAGCAATTCTTATTGCTAAAAAGATCTACTTACTAAGGCCTATTCATTAAAAAGAGTCTTCTCAAAAGTGGGAGCTAAATCATTCTTTTGGAATTTTAGCATATCTTAGTCGATTTCTCGATCTTTATTAATGACTGATTTAAAATAAACGCGCAGATGGGGACTATTTGCCTGCTCAGAAAAAAATATCACCTGTTTATCAAGAAGCCAAAGGATTAGAATTAACTAAATACCTCCTATATACTTTTACTTACAATTACACAAACTTGCCATTTAATAAATGTTAAGAATTTTAGCATTAAACAAAGAATTTGGGGGATTTGAATGGGTCCTAAGGAAAATGTTAACAACTTTTGATGCTGCTGTAACATATGTTTGTTTAAAGGTACCCTTTAGGCGACAGGCATTTAGTAAATATGAACGTCGTAGCAGGCTGGAAACGTACTCTGAACATGCTTGAACCATGACATCAGTATTCGCTTATTTAGCATTATCCCGTAGACCATGTCCTGGTCCAACTCGTCTGATCATTCCAGGAGTATGATAGCTGCATGATTGCGATTGCTGAAAATAATTTTTGCCATAAACAACAGTGTTTGAGCTTATACTCGTTGATCCAAACTAAAACGAGTCAAGAAATGGTACATGCTCTCTCTCAGTTACCGTAGATTACTAAGACCAAGTCAACTTTGGTACCAAAGATTAGTGGGCATCGTTTGATTAGACCTGCACAGTCATATCTACTTTTGAAACTGAAGGCTACTACCTGAGAAAAGTATGTTCGGAAACCATTGGCCTCCTTTAGTGTTTTCTACATTTTAATTTATTTAGGCCAATCACAGTTTGATCTATTTCGAGAAATTTCTGTCCTAATATTTCATTTTGCAAATACTTTCTTTGACAAGTTGATCTTTCGTACAATAAATTGGTTACAAAACTTTGCTTCATAACAGCCAGGAAGTCCACCCACACATATTTACTTTTGGAGTTACTAATTCCCTGTTGGGAATATCCAAATACCTCAAAACTGCTTTAACATCGTGGTTGCTAGTTATTCAAAAATGGGTGGCAGTTGGTATTGAATTTATTATTTAGAAATTCCTAGAAATGTATTAATAATATGCGTATGATATTTAAATAATCTTTCGCCATATATGATAGGTAAATTGTTTTTTTATAAGTGGACGTGATTCCATTGGTACCATTCTCTGAAACAAGTTTATCCTTAGTTTGAAACAAATGTTAGACGGCTAGGTTGAAACAGCTTAGGGCGGAAGTATATGCGATATTTACGCTTGCTAGTATTTTTCCGTACAGCTGCAGTAAACCCGTCTGTCTATATTGCATCGTCACATGACCGAACAGTTCTGTATGCAACTTCTAAGCATTTAAGAAGGGATCATTAACTTCGTTCAGAATTCGAAGAATACGGATTGAGACTTAACTTAAGCTTGTTTAAGACAAGTGTGTTGACAACTGATCCATATATCAAAGATGTCGTGCATGCAGTTTAATGGGATGAAAATTTCCAATGAAATATGTCTGAAATTAATGGTATTTTACTTCAGAAAAGACGCTAACTAAAATTGGTTGTTTTAACTCTGAAAGAGTGAAATTAATTTGACGCAATGAGTAACCAAGGTTTAACCATTTTTAGGTTCGATTCCAGATTGCATCATACATAAGTGACACCGCTTGTTTTAGCAGCCTAAAAAAATTTCCAGAAATGCAATGAACTCCACATTAATACATATAAATAAGTATTATAAAATAGCACAGCGTCCCTAGTCTCTGATTGTGTGGTTTATCTGGGATCAGATTCGAGTGCATGAACACCGTCTTCCATCATTAAGTAAATGGAAGTACCGTTATCAATTGATGAGATTTACCCAGTGCACAACAGTTCCACAACGGTTTGCACATCCTACTATGGCACGTCAGTCCTCTTAATAATGTCAATGAGTCACCTCTCCAAGGAGGATAATACGTACTGTTCGAAACAAAGGACTAGATGGATTACCATCGCATTGTTTTGATTAAGGCGTGGCTCACAGCATACCTTCTCATCCCTTAATGGCTCTTTCATTCGTATTCCAGGAGCCATAATTTTTTTCTAACAATACCTCTCCACTAAACAATATATTCTCCCACACCTCAAAGTGAGGCGTAATGCACCATAAAAGGCGGCTAGCATTACTTTTCTCCAGAGATAGCTTATAAGTTAGATCATAAATTAGGAAGTATTGCCTGGTCTGGCCCCCAGCCGTCAATGGATGTTTTGATAGCTGACTAAAAATGTAATCGTCATGAAGCAACGCATTTATTGCAAATCAAGTGATTACATCTTGGTGTTGCCGACTCCAATGTGTGTCTTCTAGAAAAACTGTAGAGAATGTAAGCTTAAGACAAATCCAAGTTAGTAGGAGGAAATTGTCTGAAGGCAAGTAATGATTTCCGCCTATCCTTCCTCACTTTCCTTATATAACTTAACGAAAATGACATTGCTTAATAGACGTGCATGTGAGTTTATGATACTCTTGAAGTAATAGTCGAGTAGATCCACAACCTCAAAGGTGTCGAAAAAAGCATCAGAGATCGATGATAATTTTTCCTCTACAGCTTTGTCTGTTCATTTCATGCCGGCTCTGGCAATTTAATTAGAAAATAAAAATAGATGTAGTCAGTTGTCCAAAGTCGCTTGTCAACAAGTCGGTAAGCGGATGCTCGTGAGGGGGTAATGTACACACAATCGATGGAGTATCTGAGGCGGGAATTAGGCCGGGTAGACTGGCGTCGCCAGACCAAGAAGGCAGATCTTGTGACTTAGGTCAAAGAGGAATTTGATATCAATAGTGATGAAGGTGATCATGATGGTTGTGCGTACGCGAGAGGCGATGTTGGAGGATAGCAAAGGAGAGAGGGATCGTGGTTATGTATTCAGCCTCCTGCTCGATTTAGCTGTAGCACGTAATCACGACACGTCTTGCAGCAGTTGTATTTGAAAGTATGGAAAGAGCACCAGTGCCGGTACTTTGGACAATGGTCCGACAAGTCGATACACACTACAAATACAAGCGAAGGATTAGCGGCATCTCCGTTTGATCAGTGCACCGTATGAAACATTTATTACTTTTTCACTGTACATCTACGGTTCACGAGTAAGTCAATCTAGCTAAATAATATTTATTGTAGTGGGTCAATTTAAGAGTAGTTTGCTATTCCGTTCTTGTGAAGTTTTTTAGAAATTATTCGTAATTGTGCACGACCAATTGTAAAGGCTCCCTGTCCTTGCAAATTTACAGGTACTTAATTTAAGATTTTTTAAAAGATCACTTGCCTTTAGTTCAAAAATTACTGATGGCAGTGTATCCAATGTAAAAGCCATTTCCCTATGCCCATCAATTTTATCGCCACAACTACCATTTTCAACATGCTGTAACTATCGTAAAATACATTTCAGCAATGAATATATACATCAAGGAGAGCATTCGTTCGCGTTTTTCAAATAATTTTATACAATTTTCTGTTGACATAATCCTTGTTAGCAGGAGGATTGGAATTCAATGAAGCACATTTGTGAAAACTGGTACACATTATGGGAAATAATTTCAGTTTTGGATAATCTTTTGTTGCCTAATACTAAATAAACGTCACCGTACACTGTTGGATAATTTTTTAACCACTATGGTATTTTGTTCATTAAAAAAGTTAAAATTACCAGCCAAATAGGCCTTGGAGACAAGTAGTATATTATGGAGGTTTCGTCTGAAGCGGGTTAGCCCTGAAGCCAGCAAAAAGGACAAAAGCTCACAAGTTTTGCAAGGCCTTGTCTGGCATTGCTGAACAGCAGCAGGAGCCTCAATTTCGGCATCGTAACAAGCAGATCCAGCGGATTGGCCAGAGTGCTCCCACACACATTTCTGCTCCCGATACTGATATCCTGTTCCTCCACAAGACACGGAGCACTAAAAGATTTCTCCCAAAGTTGATATTTTTCATTACAATTCCCAACTTGTGTTAGAACATATTATAAGGGGTTAGAGAGTCTGGCAGATACTGAACACCAAAGTGATGCTAACCTTGGACCACTCAGAGACCACCCACTTGGCCTGACAGAAGGAGTTTTCGCAGGTGATATCGGGTTTGGTCATTTGCTTGCAATGGTGTGCTGGGATCTCCACGCCCCCCAGCATGCAAGCTAAATGTCCACCGTAAGTTCCTCGACCCACGGAAACGCAGTGATCTGTGCACTAAAAACAGAAGTGGGGGGTAAAAAAGCTTCCAAAATACTGGTTTTAGAAGTCCTCTTTATTTTGAGCCATCTCCCCCGGGATTGAAACACATCATAGCTCGTGGTTTAACTGGAACTAAACCCCAAAGAATACTACCCATGGTTAAAAGGGGATTGATATCAAAAATAGGTTACAATTTGAAAAGTTGATTGATTGATCGGAATATTGAATTAACAAACCGAAATACCACAGGTTGTTTTAACACCATATTGATTATATTTTATCCGTCGAATTCAGTTTCGTGGTATACAACTTTGAGCGGATTTTATTTAAAACTACTTCTAGTACTTCTAGGTGCTTCCAGTATTGTTGAAAAAAAAAAACAATCTAAAAATTTGATGACTTATTGCAGGAGTTCAAACCTAAATACTTGGATTAATGTAATGTAATGACTCAAGAGATGCTACTTAAATGATTTCTACAGCCTAAAGGAACCTTATGCTGGGCATACCATCTGATATTTAAAAACAAGGAGATGGTGTATGTTTAAAGATTTGGCCATAAATACCGATATGCAAGACTTTATGGGCAGACAGCGTAATGGAATGATTAATTTAATCAAACCTTCTGCAGCAACTGGCGTTTGTTCCAGTCGGGCTCTTGGAATTTTGCTTTCAGACAGCAATATAAACTGCTAACTTGATGCAGAAATGTACCCCTATTCGCGCTTCACTTACGACCTACCGCTGAGGTGTCATCTCATATTCGAGATGGCCTTCAAGGTGCCAAGGTGTCACGTGATCAACACACGTACACGGTTCAAACTCATATATTCTTCACGCCCGGGCCAAATGCTTTGAACTATTACGTGAGTCGTATGTAAGGAAAATTTTTTCAAATGCCAAGTATTTAAATTAAGAACGAATTATCTTGCAGGCTTCGAAGAGCATTTCTCTCCCTGAGAGCATTGACACAACTTCGAGCTTTCCTTCCAGTAAATCTGCCAGACAAATTGGCCGTCGATAAAGAAAAAATACTCGGGTAGTACAAATGAGAAGGCGTTAAACATTAAGCATGTGGCTGCCAAACTATATTATAGCCATGTGTGATTGTCAATCAATACCACCGCGTGTTTTGTTATACGAAAATCAACGTTCTGTGTGAAAAAGAATAAAATTACTTTTTATTAATCGTCTGTAATGATTTTCAAAGGAATGACACTATGTCCTTAGCATTAAGATCTAAAATTCCCTTAAAAATCAAAAAAAGTAGGAATTTGCAAAAAGTGCTGGGAAATTACTTATTTTCGGTAAACAATGCCCCTTTATAATGAGTTAAATGATTATTTAGCAAAATACAGTCATTAAGACACTAACTTCTCCGTTTTTGCTCATATTTCATTTTTTGTGATAAAATCACTGAAGTAATGCCAAAATTTAATCATTAAATAAATTTCGAAAAGTATTTAAGTGTTCATGTTGCTCGTTGGCTGTATGTTTTACATTTGAGTGCAAAGTGTGAAATTTATTGCCTTAATTCAGACTGGAAAATGACCAAATGCTTTAAGTGGTGGTTAAAATAGGCATTTGGATCAGGCCTAGTATGTCAAAGCTAACGGACATACAGGCTATTTAAAATGCCACCACAACAATTATGCGTCAGAGAAGTAATGGCGTGTGGTAAGGAAGTGTTTCAAGATCAGTTTCACTGATTAATATCAAGCATAAGAGAGTTTAATGAGCAGGAAAATGCTATAGCCAACCCTCTTTTACGTCGCTAATCTACTTGGAATGTGAAGCTGACATTTAGCTATAATAAAACACAGTAGTAAGTATAATCGCGAGGCCAGTGGTTATATTATTACACATTACCGATTAGTAATGTCACTGAAAATAAATGCACATTCCTATAAAAAAAGAACCTCCTGGTCCAAAAAAGTCACAACGGCACTTTGTAAGAATTACAGTTGGATTAATAATCATGGTCACACATAAAAAAGGCTGTCCACAGATATGATCCTTTTAAGTAAAATAGCCAAGTATACAGATTAACAAATTTGGTGGTAAAAGGTTACCGCCCTTACACCAGATGCGATACCAAGAGGTAAAAAACAACATATAGTGTGATAAGCATTATAAGAGTCACCCATTGGCAGAAGAATCGGGACAATGAATATCAGAATGATAAAAAGAGATGCAAAAACAGACAAATTAAGCAACAGTATACAATAAGCATCGAAGAGGGTAAAGATTAATTGAGCTCATTTATCAGACGCCAAAAAATGTTCGTGTGAAATTCGATTTAGCCCAATGACGATAATTTGTTAGAGCTTGCAGGGCCTCGTGAAATACATGAGATTGTTTATATGTGCCACAAAACACACATGCATAGTCTATCAGGTCGGTAGTCCTTATTAGGACCTGCACTATCTCCCTACTATTTTGAACCCTCGTATTCTCAAGCCTCCACCGAGTCTGGTGTGAGCCGACCTTCCCTCCTTCTAAGGTTGAGCTTCATTCAGTTCACAAGCTGCACTTCTGAACATTTCGTCACATTTGATGCAGACCACTTGGCTAAGGTGTACGGTGGCCAAATGCACCATTCGTAGGGAAGGGGCTCTCAAAATGTGGTCCTGATGATAAATCACTCAAAGGTGCTGCTTCAATAGTTATGTGCTTTCACTGACCGGAAAGAGTTGGGAGTAAAATACCGAGATCGACATTCCGTGAAGGTTAACATGAAGGATGTATGAATTCTTTCATATCCACGTCAATCAACCTATTTTTCACTTTCTTCATGTGCACCAAGAAGACGCACCGTTGTTGGATTGCCTACTCGCGAACTCACTTGTGACAAGAATTGGCTTTGGTGCTTTGTACTCCAATGTTCATTGGACAAATGATGGACGAAGGATAAAGAAGCACACACCAGTGGTCATCCTTAGATGACCCATTTGCTACCTACCTCAAACTTCAATGCACTTTTGCCTTCACCCTCAGGAACCATGCTTACTTTGCTCTGCGTGTGTTTTACGTGTGTGCACTGGAGTACCCACACGGGTGGATGTACATTGTGAGCCGCCGACGAAATTGTTGACTTGCTGGAACCAAACAATTACAGCTGAATTCCATCCACTCGGTACGCCGCAACTGCAACGTGTCCGAGAAGAACGCCTTCAGTAACAGCCGGAACAGTGAAGCAGTGTGAAGACAGTCCCTTATCACAAGGCAACATGAGATCTCATACTGCAGAAATTGCTTACGAGTAGGCATGCACAATGGAGGGAGAGAATAATAATGCCTCATCCGTATCCCCACTCTCGTCCTCCACATTCCTCGCATGCTGTACCACGCTCCAAGTGATGACTATCACCCTTTCTCGACACCACCATTAGATGATCGCATGATCACACGTGAAGTGGAAGAAAGTTGAAAAACGGAAGTAGGGTGGGAAAGTGAGCTTCAAATCAAGCGCCAATATGGGAGCGGAATTCGGACGCATGTGTCTTGGTGGGAAATGACTATGGGCGATAATGGTGGTGATTTTAACGAATACGATATTTCACCATGTTTTTGGAAATCACTGCATCTTTTTTCAAACTAAAGCAAATC
>NW_020170451.1:72821-79871 GCF_000524195.1 Echinococcus granulosus | reverse complement strand
TCTCCGGTTACCTTATTTCTAACTTCTTTTTTTATTTCGGATAGGGAATACGATTGCATAATATAATTTTTTTTGTTATTCTCTAAAAATCATTTTTAGTCTGTTGTCAGAAGTATCTTTTATTTCAACTAATCATCGATAGTGCTAAAAAGTGTTACTTAGCCTTTACAATCGCTTTTCATGTATCCATAAAGAAGTAGAACACATTATCAACTGCTCTGGATACCTTATAAGTAATGTATGATAAAGTGAATACCCAATCATTTTCAAGCCGTGATAAGCAGGAATTCTTTGTGGAATAAGAAGCCTAACCCATAGTTTTGACTACTATATTTAGCGTTATTATTTTAAAAAACAAGTATGCTTATAAGAAACTAGAGGAAAAATTGTTGTATTAAAATAAAAAAGCATGTTTTGGCGTTTATAAACCAATTTCAAATTTGGTTTACGAAAATATTGTCTACAAGTTTGGCAGTATGATGCCTCAGTGTAAATAGTGTAAAACTTTAAAATACACTATTTATTAAAAGGGTCTTTAATGGCCTAAAATTATATCTGTAATACCTCTGAGTAGTCGGCATTACGAAGCTTCCACATGGGGCACTTGGGCAGATTGATACAGACCCGCTGAGTTATGGGTTTCACTAGGAACTGCCGTTTGCACTCCTCATCATCCAGCACATGATAGACACCGGTATCGAGAAGTTCGCAGCGCACCACACGCGTTTGAATGCCTTGACCACCACAGGAGACAGAGCAATTAGACCACGGTCCCTTTACCCACTGGACAAGCTTTTGACGGGTCATGATCACTGCCGGGTCCTCGTTCTGCATCTCTGTGTTGCGTTTCGGATTTCTCGCTTCCCAATCAGCTAGACCCTGTGATGGTAGGTTGTAGTGAAGCATAATGGAGGCACTGGGTCCCTCTTTGCCAGCCTGGCAACGCCACTCGCCTTCGTCTGAACTGGAGAAATGTCGAATCACGAGATTACCAGATTTGCTTATGAAGCGGCGGTTTGTTTCATTGCTTACACCACCGGTATGATAGGAGAAGTTGCCAAGTTTGCTGTGTTGCCAGATGAGGTTTGAACCGGGAAAGAATTTCACTGGACACTTAATAGACAATCGAGTGTCTGGCAAGATGTGAGCCTCTTGACCCACTTGGAGGCGCATTCTGCGAACCTGAATAAGCAGTAGTTGGGTCATGTAGTATACAGATCTTTGTATGATTTTGCAAAGGCATTGATGTGCTATGATCTTAAGGCCTGATACCGCAGCACTTTGGTAGATCATTAGCTACTCTTGTCAGTTTTGAGAAAATTCGCAAACTTATACATAATTATACTATTTGTTTCTGTTGTAGATCGCCCATTTCTCATAAGGTATGACTATTACTGTGTGGTAATATGATTAATTTTCCCAAATACTACCCCAGATAATGTATTTCTAAAGGAATAAGCTTCGAACACCGGTCACTTTGGATTGACTGAAAACAGTAAAAATTCAGAGTTATGACTAATAAAAAATGTGAATGAGTTATATTTTTCCCCCGGTTTTTCATTTTTATTGCTGAAGTTTGTATATAATATTAGGAAACTACGAACACTTCATTCGCTTGTACACATGAAAATGTTGGTGGTCAGTAGAATCACGAAATCACCTATCTATATAACATTAAATATCGTCACGGATTTATTAGTGGGTTTTTAAGAAATCCATTACCAGTTTTTATTATTTTCATTGACTTTGAAAAAAAGAAGTAGCGAGAAATAAATCCGGCCGAACTCAATGAGGCGGTAGATTGAATTCCCTCTATTTGCTACTTGGGTTTAAAATGTGATAATACCGACCGCCACTTCAGATTCAATAAACATTCCTAAAGTCGCAAAAAGTTAATGGAAGATAATTGCGAGGAGCAGTACACTGCAAACTTGTCAATCCTTCAGCTAACTCTAGCAGCTTCTGCATGACTGAGACGGAGCCAAATGTTGCACCCTAGCAAGCACTGTTAGCCTAATCAAGTGTTAAGCATCATTCATCTTACTGCTCGCATTTGCACCACCGTCATCTTCACCTCTTCGATGACCGGTGGGTTTTGTGTGCACTGAGCACTGATCTCGGGGATGAAGCACCTTCGCCATATCGATGGAGGTGGTTTCCGACTCAGGTAGCAGGCAATTTGTGGCAGTTCCGCGTACTGTCCGCTAGCAGTTAACGAACGACACGACAGCAGACGTTTTTGCAGACCGCTTTTGCAGGGGTCTTTTTGTTCACACTAAAAATAATAAGGTGCGAACTACCAGATAGTCCGTGGGTTTGTTGTTTGATTTATTACTTTAATCTCAGCCTGTATTAATCATTTCCCTGACTTTTAAAGGCCTACAGTTTAGTGAAGCTAATTAGGCATGCAGAAGTAACTGATTAGGGAATGGAAGGCCCAAGGTACAGCCTGTTGGTAATTTAGGAGGCAGCATTGCCGAGCCGAATTATACGATACATTAGAACATTCAAGCATGTAGGTCACATATTTTATTCATAATTGAGGGGACATCTTGAGATAAAATTTCTGTAATTTTTTAATAATGATGATGATGTGAAAAGAACTAACTAAGAGTAAGTTGTTATCACCAACAGTTTTAAGACCACTTTGCATAAGTTATGCCCAATTTGGCAATCAGCAGTAATCTCACTGAATTTGAATGAAAGCCGCATGAACTTCGTTTGTGTAGTGAGGTATTCGGTGTACATGTTTGGGTGAGCTCGATTTCCACCAGCAAAATCACTAAATATTTGTGACACTAAGAGAACATCATATAAGCTTTTTCCTTAAGCATGAACAGCTTCTTTTATCTACCAACATTGGTATTCAGCTAATGTGCGATTCGTCAATCTTTTCTGTATTAAAACGGACTCATTATTCAACAAGAAAGGATAGTAAATTAATCAAATTTTTATAAGCATATATTCCAGCCAGCTTTTACAAACTATACCGATAAAGTAAATAAAACTATGACTGGAATGAAACATTACAGTGATATACTTTTTTCCACCACAAAGTGATACCTTGTCTATGTTGAGGTCATCAGGGATACAGTGTTCATATGTATTGATTCTGTAATTTAAACAATGTGAAATCAAAGAATTTTTTAGTTTTGACATCCCCACACTCTTTAACTTATTGAAACATGCAGAAAAATTGATTTATGTCGATTTTGTGACCAACTGTCGAGACCAATACGAGATTATGAGGTAGATGTTAGGAACAAACCTTCTGCCAATCAAGTGCTTGGAATTCTGCTGGGCAGTTGAATCGATTGCAGGCGCCTTGTGACTCGGGTCGTTTCTTAGGATCGCAGAAGTCATTTTCAAATTTGTGACTGATGGTGATCTCATCTTCGTCCCCAGCCATCACGCATTCGACCTCACGAGTGGTATAGCCCAGGTTCCCGCAGGGCTGCGAGCAATCCGACCAATTTGAAGCTCTCCACCAAGTCTTGCTTTCGCAGTCGCCCCAGTTGCACTCTCGAGTTGCGTTAGGCGGTATTTTGGATGTCAGAGAACCACAAAACTTCTCCGGTCGGAGGGTGGTGGTGTTATAGCGATCGTGCTGAACGCAGACATAGACCTTGTGTTGAAGGCCTGGACTGCAAACTGATGAACAGCGATCCCAAACATCTGTAGCTATCCACTCTGGACCTCTGAAATAAAAGATTTTAAAGTGAAAACTCCTAAAATGCATTACATTACTGCTTAGTGTGTATGGGCATCCACTCGCGTTAGAAGCGGATTTTAACAGAATGTGACTCGATTGCCAATAAGCATCCTCCGCAATCTCCTTATGTACTCAGTTGAAAGATTAGTCCTTCTTCCCCTAAATAATTAGGTCAAATCCCTGATTTTTAATTTACCGCTGTTATCATGAGTGAATTTAAAATGGATTTACTACCCACTTATGCCAAAAATTTTGACCGATCTTATGTACAGTATAGGGTGTACAAAGTGGAATGGAATTCATTGTGACCTCTCTCTACAGGCTCTACTACTTTGACATAAATAAGGATGGAATTAGACAAATCCTTTTTAAATAAATAATATGTCTATTCTTGCGTCCTTTATGTGACTCTGATACCAGAATCCTGATTTGTATATTAGCAACAAATGCTAATTAATTAAGACCAGCTTTTAATCCCTTATTAGTAGTTTGAGGATAAATGAGAAAAAATTCTTTGGATTTATTTTACTGACTAACATGCACTTCCTTTTTTTTGAATGAGGAAAATAAGTTAGTGTTGACTCTTAGGAGTTACGATAAACTTCGGTGGGTTTTATTACATACGACCTAATTTTCCCACTTTATATAAAAATCATTCACCAACCACTCATTTGTAATAGATTAGCACTTGTACCGATTCAGATAAGTTGATTATGGAGGCTTTTACAGCCTTTGATGTTATGCAATAAGCACCAGAAAGACAGTGAGTGAGTAAAATCAAGTGGATATTGTATTGACCTCTCCTTAACTACTTTAGTCAGTGCAAATTCGCGTCCCTTACGTCCTACTTATGTACTCCTTCCAGCGGAGAATAATTTGTGGGGGAGTAGAATATACCCTTGATTGTGCCTAAATTTTGCCCCTCTTACAGGGTGGCTTCGCACTAATTAGGCGCCACCTCCTTATGTTAAACAGCACTAGACCTCCAGATTAATGCAAAATTTATACCTTGGAGGAGCGTGCTCAACCTACGGCGGGTGTGGCAGATAGTTTTATTGCCCAATAATTTATTCTCTACCATGTCAGGGCATGACTAATTCTTAATTGTTCAAGAGGGAAAGTTTTGGTGTAAATCACGTCCAAAAGGTAGCACAATTTACTTTTCTCTTCGTTATTTTACACGAAAGCCTTTCCTCCAAAAGTGCTGGTTTATTATTTTTTGTCAGTTGAATCAAATTTCTTATTCCCAAAGCAGTGCTTTAAGCGTGCCGGTGATTCATTTAAACGTCAATACAATATAAAACGCACTTTTTGTTAGTCTAATTAAAAGAAATTCGTGATGCACAATGGCACGATGCTAAAAGAGGTCTCGCTTGGCATGACCAAAGAAGCACTCACACAAAATCGCTGTTTATTCACACAAGTGTTAGTGTTAGATGTCAATAAAAGCTGTGTCGCTGTTTTTTTCGCTAATAACGTTTTACCACCATTTTACAATTATCGTGCAGTGAAGTCTTACCCAGGTAAGATGATGTTACATTGAAGATCAACGAAAAAGAATAAAAGGATCCACATCGAAGAAAACGAGGGTGACGCCATAAAAGCAGTGGGCATTAGATTGCGACAAGGCAGAAGAAATGCACTTTCTAGAGAGAAGACAAAGAAGCAACTATGGTTACTTTTAATGCATAAATTCTTACCTGCTATAGATTTGTCATTTAATGTGTGAATGAACTAGAAAGATTTTCTTACAGTAAAAAATTCAAAAAAATTCGTCCCCTAATTACATTACCTGTCTGATGACGGGTTCATTCAAAGATAAGCCATTCATATAGTCTATCAAGTGACTTCGTGGTGGTTAACTACACCTCATCGCCTAAGATGACTTTGAAAATTCCATAATTTGAATTACATAAGCAAATTCAGTTGTCAAAATTGCTGAGCTGTAAGTGTATGGATCCAATGATACTCTCGCGCTTTAACAAATGGGCTATTATATTTTTGAACCAACTGGATATAAGTCAGTTACTAAGCTCCTTATCATTAGGGCTGACACATTTCCCGCCATGCCAAATCTGATTACGATGCTGAATACTTGGATCTCTTCTCCTGAAACACTAAATCGCCGGAGTGATTGTGATTTAATCACATATAAATTTTTAGGCCAATTCATGGCAGAAGATTAATGCTAAATTCCTACCTGGACATATGGTTTGTTCCACGTCAGCTCAGGGCTTGTCCAATGTATCCTACACTAATGTTTCAACTGGAAATTTTTTGGTCAGAAGGCAAGACTGGTGCCGATCCCATATATACGTATGATGTAATTTAGCAAAATGTACATGTAACCTAAGCAGTGGCTAAAACGTATTATGGGCCTGCTTTACCACCGATAACATCATCATGAGGAAAAATTTTTAAAGGCTTCGAATTTTCACAAGTAGTAAAATTCAGTAAACTATTTGTAGGTACTTTTGTGCCCCTATAATGGGGTTAAAACAATTCATCTAATTATTTTCGAAA
This sequence comes from Echinococcus granulosus, assembly GCF_000524195.1. Classification (NCBI taxonomy): domain Eukaryota; kingdom Metazoa; phylum Platyhelminthes; class Cestoda; order Cyclophyllidea; family Taeniidae; genus Echinococcus; species Echinococcus granulosus. The sequence goes on along the minus strand of NW_020170451.1, from coordinate 73,636 downwards.
TTAAAATTGTGGTTAATAAAAGAATTTTAAATGTATGCAAATAAAGGTGAAATAATAACTTACAGTCTACACAACAACAGATAATGGTTACAAAGATGAGGTGACGCCTCAGAAGGATATCTCCATCCCGCGGATAGCTCAATTGATGGAGATAGATCCGACACAGGTATTGTGGTTGCTGATCCCTTTAACTGTCCTTGCGTAAAAGCTGTAACGAGAGGACACAAATACCAATGCTGAGTTTAACTGCCCCTTGAAGGTGTCCAGCTCCGTTAGGTTCGCGTAAACGTGAAAATGAAACAAAGGTGAGGGTTTGAACAAGCACGAAATCTCTTTACTCCACCCACGTCCTCTGCCCTCCATTGGCTAGCACCTAACCAATCATGCGCTAGAATCACTATAGACTAATCTGGATGGCATGGAGAGTTAATGCACCATATCCTCAATTTTTCTGCCAATCTGTGCACTCGGGAGGCGAGAAACGTGCGCATTTGCTGCAAAGCTGTGAATTTGTTGCGTCAACACCTCTAGTTCCGCCATTTCATTCCATCATGCCTTACAATGACCTCCACGATTCAAGTATTTTTGGCTGTCAACGCTTTAAAGTGAGGTGACAGATGCCTAAGTTCATTGATACTGCTAAGCAAGGTAATCATCTATCTGTTGATTTACAGCAAATCCCCTTTTTCTACATAAAATGAAAAAGTTGTAGGCTAAAAATATCGATGTGTTAAGGAAATGTGGGTGCCAAAGTTGAATAAATCCACAAAAAAATAACTTGAAAGCAGTGCCGGGGATAACTAGCAGCGATGGTC